>NC_085136.1:81926781-82089510 GCF_035046485.1 Aedes albopictus | reverse complement strand
AGATTTTTGAAATTTGATACAGATTTCTCCAGAAAGCATAAATATTGAAGCTATTTTCAATAAATTCAATGGAAACTTTATAAATTTCTGCTTAAACTTAAAAAAAATATGATAATTTGTACATTTTCACACATGTTTTAGAAAAATAAAAACCAGTAAAAAAAATAAAACCGTCAAAAAGCAGTACATTTTTGTTAGTTTCTATTGAAATCTAGGATTCTCGGTGTCTGCTATACCCTGAAAAACGGCGATACAGAAAAATCTGTATTGATACAGATTTTTGATAATCTGGCATCTCTGCTCTGAAGCCCCTAAAACGTCACTGAATCCTTCTTAAACGCATTAAAACGCCTTGAAACGCTTTGTAACGTCTTTGGAACCCCAATGTAACCTCCGTGAAATAAGTGTAGAATTGGCATAAGCTAAAATACACAAAAAATAATAAAAAAAACCTCCGTGAAATTCTCTTTCGTGAACCTCTGAAGCCCCCTAAAACCGCTCTAAAACCTTCTGAAACGCCCTGAAATACCTGAAAACGCCTTGAAAAGCTTTGAAACGCCTCTTTAACTCATGAAACCTCTGTGACATTCACTTGAGAGCCATTGAAGTCCCTTAAATCCCCTAAACCTTTTGAAAAGCATCAAAACGCATCGGAATGCCTTGAATTTCTTCGGAATGCCCCTGAAACCCCAATGAAACTCCCGCCAAATTCACCTAAGATCCTTTGAAGCTCCCTCAGACCTCCCTAAAACCTCCTGAAATTCCCTGAAACGCCTTAATACGCCATGGAATGCTTTGAAACGCTCCAGAAACTCTCATGAAATATCGACGAAATCTCCTCAAATGTCCTGAAATGTATTGAAACGCCTTGACATGCCTCTGAAAGTTCCTTAAAATGCTGCTCCCAGAAACCTCCGCGAAACTCAGCTGCGAGCCTTTTAAGCCCCCTAAATTCTCTCTGAAAGCACCTGAAACGCCTCTGAAACCCCCGTGAAATCTAAATGAAACTCACCTGTAATTTGAAGACCTTGAGTAACCAGCTTTGATTGTCCATGACAGCACTGCATTAAAACGCTGCTTTGGTAATGTTCCCTTAACCTTCTTCGTGCATCAGCTGGATCCTCATTGACATGGAGAACTTATTAGTCTCAAATCAGCCATTAAACTGTGTGAGGATATTGTTTTAGGGTTTTGTAAAATAAATCTTTTTGATCCGCAAAATCTACACTCCAATTGATACCAATGTAGACTCATTCAATCTACGATCTCAATATGTGAAACTCTACTAATTTGCATATCTGAATTGGAAATAAGTTCTTAGGATCAAATAAACGTGTAGTAGATCGCCATAAATGGTTTAATGGTGTAATCGTTCTTGTAAACCTCTGACCATTTGACGTTCTCAGAGTTAATATAAACTCTTGAAAAATGGAAATTCCTATCAATGTCAATAGCGAAAGCAAGCAACTCAATTTTTTTTTTTCGGATATTCAGAAACTTCATAGAAACATAGATCCTGCAAAGCACCTTACATTCAATCACAAGTGCGTTGGGTGTCGTTTCTAGCGACTTCGGTGTCACAAACCCGCATTCACTCGCACATGAAACACATCACAGGCAGAGCACGAAAAGAGTGTGGTTGTGCATCGGCATCAAGTGACCGAGAAGGAAGGTAGATCAACAGGAACAGATACAGTAGTTTAGAAGACGCACGCAGTAGTGTTTAGATATCTTAGACACTCAACAACAGACAGGGAAGTTTTCAGTACACCCAAGTGAAGGAAAACACAGTAATGAGGGAGTGAGTCAGTGAGTGAGTGAAAGGAAAGGTGTAAAGGTGCGATAGTGGAAACTCATCTCACCGTTTTCCATGGCAACTTTGGCCTTGTAGCCGCCGTAGTGGTTGGAATAGTCGGACACGAACCGCAACGCCAGCAGCGGTCCCTTGGTCGTGTGCCGGAGCAGTTTGAGCTTGGAGCTCCAGTCGCCGCAGACTTTGCGCGGGACACGGCCGGTGTAGAGGTCCGGCGGTGGAAGCCGTGGGTTGTAGCTGGGATCCTCCGGCTGGAGGATGAGGTTTGGGGTTTTGCTGGTGAAGGTCGACATTAGGCGATCGGTTAGGTCGAGCTTGTAGGGCAGAAAGTTCGATTTGCGGCGGCGTACGTAGTAGCGACTTGTGCTGTGCCACGGATTGCGCGTCTGGAAGAGCGGCGGCACTCCGCCGAAGGCAGAGCGGGAAGGTTGCTTGATGTAGGCGGCGGACATGTTGGCCGGTGGCTCCAGGATTTGGAGATAGTCGTAAGTGCACCTGGGGGTGGAGAGAGGAAATGAATAAGTCAAAGTTTGAATTGAGAGGGATTCGTCGAAAACCTACAGTGGTTCATTTTCAAGAACTAGTTCCTCGAAGTCTACCACTATCCGATAGCCGGGAGGGGCAGTGATCATTGTCAGGCAGTTTACGTTGTCCGGATAAGGCCTCGGAAACCCCGGACTCCAGATGGTTGCCTTTGGGCGATCCATCGTCAGGGAGATCGTTTTGTTGCAATCGTCGTGCCAGGTCTTCTCTAGTGGCTCTGTTGGAAACATGGAAATGAGATGGGCTTGAAGGAGTCTTAATACGTGGAGTACAAACCTTCAACAGCTAGCCGTTCGCAGAGAAAAAAGTTCCGCGTATCGCAGTCCCGATCGTTCCACATGTACGACTGTGCCAGAGGACTTACGCTCGATAAAATCCCCGGAGGCGTCTGGAACTGGCGTCGAATCTCCACGCAGTCCTGTCCGCTCAAGCCGTCATCGTTCGGTTGTCGATTGTAGTTCTCCTGCTGGATCCAACCGGGAAACCAATCTGAAAAATAACGAAGCTAGTTAGTGAGAAGCTCCCATCCCCACCAGACAAGGATCTTACTGGAATACGTAAAGGGCAGATTGTCGCTCCACCGGAAGTCTCCTTCCAGCATCCTATCCGATGCCCCAATCCAGTAGGCATTTCCGTCCCGATAGCCAGGACTTTTGAGCAAAAGCTGATCGACCAGTTTCTGGTCCGCGACCGATCGAATCGAGGCCAGATGACCTCCCTGGTGGTTGCACTCCCGTTCGGCCTCCATCCAGCTGAGCCTTTCGGCCTCAAACGGGGCGATACAGAACTGATTACTTGCGATCCATCCGAAGGCACATTGTGAAATGACGTTCTCGATCGGATGCGAACTGTATTCGATGAGTAGCGATGGCACTGATTTCCTAATACTGCTACTACTACTACTGCTTTCGTTTGTCTTTGCTACGGCTTCCAAGGCCGCCAGCAGTGGGTTCTTGTTGACTTGAATCACTATGCTATTATCACTGGATAGCAACGTATACTCCGCTGCTCTACTGTAGCTATCTACGCATTGCACCCACCGATTCTGCGGTAGTTCAAAGACTTCAACGCGAAGTCCTCCGAAGCACTGGGGCGTAAATCCTCCGCCCTGAATCGCGCCCAAATCTACCTGCTCCCTAACCACCACACTAGAATTGACAGACTCCCCTGCACCGTTGGCCACCAGTCGTAGCCGCACCCGGTTTCCGTACGGCAGATGTATCTTGAAGCGGCAGTCCAGACCTCGCAAAGGCCTCAGTAGCACCGAACTGTTCCTATCACTTAGCGTTACATTGTAACAGTAATCCACTAGTCTAAAGTTAAAACTAAACACCGCCCGATTGTGCACCGTCAGGCTGGTGTTGCGATGCCTCTGAAAGTAGAACGTCCGTTCGTGTTTGGGCAGTTCTTCGAGCTTCCCGCACAAAACTCCCGGCTGCATGCCGAAGCGGCGTTCACCGTTGACCGCACCCTCACTACCACCACCAAACCATCCATCTGCACTACCGCCAGAGATGGAGTCACTAAATTTGAGATAGCCACCGTCGGTACGGCAGGGTATATTGAGCCTCGTTAGTTGTACCACCAGTCCCGGTGGCAATTGCTGTTGTTGCTGCTGCTGCAGGTCCTCCAATCGCGAGGGGAAGCCTATTCTACAGTCGTCGTACTCCGCGGGCAGCTTTCCGGAGTCGAGAGATCCCGAGGTTTCCTTAAGTAGTAAGTTACATTCTGTGCAGGGAAAGACGGTAAGAAATGAGTTATTATATGTCATCGGAGAACAGGCTGATGAACTACACCTGACCGAAAGTACGTTTATATAAATCATGTGACTGTGCAATCCCAAGTAACATTTTTAGCCAAATAGACTAGAAGAGGTTCTTATAACCATCTTAAAACCAAAATATAAGAAAACGATTTTTCACGGTTAACAAAGCCTCCACAAGACTAATTGGTCATCAAAATGTCAATTGGGATCTATTATGTATTAATATTCAAGCGGAAGCTGATTGAAAACTCGATGTAGTGCTACGACAAACACTTTTTAATTTACAAGTGTTCAATGTATTTCAAGGTCTCAAATGGCCTCAATTCAACGTTAGACCACGTGCAATGGTAATGTAATACCCATTCTCCACTTAATGCCATCGATACTCACCTTTTAAAAGCACCATTGTGTAAATCAGTTCGTTAACAATATGGCTGGTCATTGTACGATATAATATCCTGCAGAAGAAACAGAGAGAAGAACCAGAAAAAAAACTAGGGTAAGCAACAATGAAAATATTTTTTCACACAAGTTTCCCTGTTCTATGAGGAAAACTAATTTCAAACAACAGCACTTTTACGCTAGCCGATACCGTCTCCACCGGGACGGGATGGGCGAGTGAGAGTTTGTCTCATGTTTTCAAAACTCCATTTGGAACAAAGGGGATAACTTTTTTCTTCCCAGCCAACCAACGAACGAACGACGCCACGCTCCGATGCGATGCGATGCGATACGATGAGGGTTGTTGGAAGTGTCATTTCCCGTGCCGGTTTATCACACGGACTGCTGGATATCAATATGCCCGCCCGCCCTGCTTCCCCTACCTTTTGCCCTTTATAGCATTTGGAAAAGTTTTGTCTTCCTTACTTGAAATCTGAAAGTCAGTAGGGAGAATTAGGGATAAATGCGGAAGCAAGAATAAAACTATCCATATCAATGTATGTTCACTTCAGGAGTTTCAGAGAAATAGTTAAAGTAAGGAAACAAATCGCCATTGTGGCTCAAATATTCTACAATACTTCGATTCCTAATGTTGCACTTGACTGGCATTGACTCTTGACCAGATTTACTGGTAAGTATGTAACATACTGAAAACTTTTAATTTGAAGACACAGAATGTTCTTAACCCTTGAGCGACCGCGCTGTTGTATTTTGAAAAAATCTCGCTCTTTGTACTCAGCATTAGTGTGGTGCTGACGCAGGTAGTCAACCGCGCGAGTTACGGAAGGTTAATGGACTACCCGCTTGGCGCACACCCACAGTTGATCAGCAGGAGTAAATCCATTTTATTTTGTATGGTGAAAAGCATCTAAACTTGAATTACTTGAAATAGAAAGCTTTTACTGAAAAAATATTTGGTAGGCTTAATAGTAGTCACCATTGTGTACAACCACTACCGAATATTTTTTCGAATAATGTATTCCACTTCGATAAATTTGCCTTTAGATGCTATTCGTCATACAATATTTTTGCAATTTACTTTTAGCGATTTTTCGCGCATAGAAGCTAGCGCCACATTGGTCGATGCGGAGAGTAGGAAAACAGCCGATGTAGTTAATTCATTGACAATAATTGAGAGATAAATTTGTGAAAAAATGTGTTCTGGTGGGACTCGAACCCAAGACTCTGTATTCGCTAGACTGGAGCTTTATGGCGAAACTGGAAGCATTTCCTCACTTTTTGGTTTTTGATTTCTAAATCAATGACGAAGCAATATTTTCAAAATCGGTTTTCGTGCACATGTAGAGTATGGATCAAGGTATCTTCTGATTTTTTTTGTAGAGGAAAATGTTTTTCGTTTTTTCAATAACCATTCTTGAACAAAATTTCACATAAAAATGGTTTCTGCAAAAATGGAAAACATTTTTCACCTCAAAAAAATTCAGAAGATGCTTTGATCCATACTCTACATGTGTACGAAAACCGATTTTGAAAATATTGCTTCGTTATTTAATAAAAAATCAAAAACCGAAAAAATGAGAAAATGCTTCCAGTTTCGCCTTAAACAACTAAGCCAAACTGACTTTGATCCCACACCATGAATACTCCCTTTTTTTGGCGTGGGCTCGGAGTCTGTTTGGCTTTCTATTCCGCAGAATTATTATCTGTTCTGTGGCTTAGTTGGGTAAAGAGCTGGTCTAGCGAATTCACAGTCATGGGTTCGAAACCCACCAGAACGCAATTATTTTACAAATTCATCTTCTCAATCGACAACATTCTGTGCCTTCTAATTATAAGTTTTCAGTACCTCCTCATAATGTATCAACAATCTGAAAGGATAATCTCACATAGCTCTGATTCTCACAAGTTCTCTCCCCATGTATCCCCTATAAGGTTCTTAAGAGCTCAGAATAAAGTAACGTGCTCATGTAGATGACACAAAAGAGCGTAGTCCACAAGCACACACATAGAGATGATCGAACCGACAAAAGATAATGCCACGAGCGGCGTCATTTGTAACTTCAAGTGTGCGATCATTCGAGGATTAAGTCAGATATTTGACTAACTATTGCTTCTCATGCGATTATTCTAGAAAATCTCGCCTTGATTACTTCATAAGTTATTCCATCAATTTCTTCAGAAGTTCTTTAATTCCCGAAGAATTCATTCATAAAATAATCAATAGATATCTTCAAATTTTTTTTCAGTGATTCTTTCAAAAAATTTTCCTGGGAATAATTAAGGAACTTTGCCAGGAATACCTCCGAAGATTTCTCAGAGAAATCTTTCGGAAATTCTACATTAGATAATTCATAGCTTCCTTTAGGATTTTTCTGAAGTTTTCCAGTGATTCCACAGCAATTAATTTCATTACTCCTTTATGAAACCTCCATAGGATTGGAATCCTCCAGAAATTCCATTCAAAATATTTTCCAAGGATTGCTTCAGGAAATCTCCTTCAATTTCCTTCGAAATTTGCTCTAGGGTTTCCTCCAGAAAGTTCTCCAAGAATATCTCTAGAAAAGTATCCATGGATTTCCTAAAAAAAATCAACCTCATTTAGAATTCCATAGTAGAATTATTTCAAGAAATTGCCACGGATTCTTTTAGAAATGCTTCTGCAGAAAATCAAAAATTAAGATTCTCTCCAAGGATTTCTTCAGAAAATGTTCCACAGACTTCTTCAGAGATCTTTCTATAGTTTCCTTAAGAAATTACTCCAGGAACCGAGGTTTCCTTCAAGTTTCCTTAAGAAATTACTCCAGGAACCGAGGTTTCCTTCAGAAACTCTTCCGGTGGATTCCATAGGTTCTTCCTCCAGGGATTCAATAACTTCTCCAAGATTTTTTGGGGTTGTTTTCCTTGGGTTCTTTCTGGAACTGTTTTTGAAATTCTTCTAAGCATTCATAAGCAAACTCTTTCGGATATACTACAGGAGTTCCTTCAGAAATTATTTCCTACATTTTTCCAGTAGTTTCTTCCGAAAATCTTCCGGATATTCCATTCTACAAGCAGTTCACCAGAGATTTGTTGAGGAATTGCTCTGGGCATTTCCCTTGGAAATTCTGCATGAATTAGTCCAGATTGAGATCTAGAACTTCTTCCGGCATTTTCATCTAAGGAAAACTTTATGAATATCATGATGGATTCTTTGGTGAATTTATTCTGCAAAAATTCCTGGGATTTTCAACAGGAATTCCTTAATACAATCAGCGGCTGTTCGAGTCCGTATGAAGTTGATCATCAATATTAACTTCTTTTCTCGATCAGCCTAGATAGCTGTGTAGTGTCGGTAGCGATTGTCTCAATTGGCTAAGAATAACACTACGGACCGCCTGTTCCGGTGGTAAGAATCCACCAACAGGTGACCCCTAATTCATGGTGTGATGCGGCTTTATGCTTACCGTGCCTAGGAATGAATGGCTAGGGGGGTCTAATAAAAACCTAACCGCTAACGGAGCCTGTGGAGTACCAGGGCGCCCTCCACAGTATGTAGCCCTTACTGCGCTAACCGGAGCAATGGTGCAGTGGACCTTGTGTTTCTCCGAGACAATCAGCTGCCCTTCTTTAGTTTCACTTGAGGCTAAATAAGGGCGGGATTATGAAGATGTTGTTAATTAGTTTAAATTTTCACCTATATGGTTTCGCATTATGCGATTTACACAGTGTATTCTGTGTATCCTCGCCTTTGGCGTTTTCCAATCGATACCGATTTGGTTTTATTGTTGCTGTTCTTTGTTGTGCTGTTGTTGCGAAGAGTTTAATCTTACCTAGTTTGGGTAGTGGCTACGGTTAAGATAGCTCAGATCAATCTTCAGCATAAAAGAACAGAAACGATCAATCTTTGCAGACTTATGCAAAATGGTACAGCCCAAGTGGCCTTGGTACAAGAACCTTACTTTCGTAAGGGAAATTTCTATCTAGGAAACCTTGTGAACCCGGTGTTTGCCACTTTCAGTAAACATGAAATGGCAAACTCGCGTGTCATGCCTCGAGCCTGTGTGCTTGTCAACAACGCAATAGTTGCTACACTCATCTCTGAACTACCCACCAGAGATGTATGTGCTATCACAATTGATGTATCTGTTGGAAACCTCAACAGGAAATACGTCTATTGTTCTGTGTATTTACCGCATGATGAACCATCCCCTACGGATGCTTTCAAACAAGTCATCGCATACTGCACTTCAAAAGGCCTTCCGCTAATTGTTGGCAGTGATGCTAATGCTCACCATATCATCTGGGCCAGTTTGATGGAGTACTTAAGTAGTACAGATCTTGCATTACTTAACATAGGCAACCGCCCAACCTTCATGGTATCTGCAAGAGAGGAAGTGTTAGATATATCGCTTTGCTCTAGCAGAATTAGTCACGAGCTGACCAATTGGCATGTGTCAGATGAAGAATCTTTATCTGACCATCGCTACATCTTTTTTGAACATTTAAATGTTACTTCGCAAACATTGCGTTTCAGGAATCCTCGGTCAACAAACTGGGATCTCTATACTGATTTGGTTGCAGCCAAATTTCATGGATATTCGCCATTCATTGACACTCCAAGTGATTTAGATGATGCCGTTGATACTACAACGACCTTCATCATGGAAGCTTTTGAAGAAGCATGCCCTCTACGGTCTGCGAAGATCACAAGAGGAACCCCTTGGTGGAACTCTGATCTGGCGAAACTCAGGAAACAATGTAGAAATAGTTGGAACAGACGACGTTCGGCTGGTTCGGAGGCTTTCAGGTCGGCTCGCAATGCCTACAGGAAAGCTCTCCGGTCTGCTGAACGATCCGGCTGGAAAAATGTACAAATGTTTCCAGCTTGAGTGAAGTCAGTCGGTTAAACAAAATCCTTGCGAAATCTAAGGATTTCCGGGTGAACGAACTTCGTTTGCCAAATGGCGATCTGACTTCTTCTGATGAGGAAGTTCTGGAATGCTTATTCAGCACACACTTCCCTGGATGTGTGGATATTACATCTTCGGATGATCCTGATGTCTTTTCTTGTAGTTATGATTCTTTAGCTTCGGCTCGGAGTATTGTAACTATAGAATCGATTGAGTGGGCTCTTAATAGCTTT
The DNA here is from genome assembly GCF_035046485.1 of Aedes albopictus. NCBI lineage: Eukaryota > Metazoa > Arthropoda > Insecta > Diptera > Culicidae > Aedes > Aedes albopictus. Next base: position 82,079,865 of record NC_085136.1, on the reverse strand, counting down.
GCTCCTTTCAAATCTCCTGGGGCAGATGGGATTTATCCTATTTTGCTTCAGAAGGGATTTGATTATATCAAACATGTTTTGAAAAAACTACTTGTTTGCAGTTTTGCTACAGGGTATATTTCCAAATCCTGGAGGGATATTACTGTAAAGTTTATTCCGAAAGTGGGTCGTGCGTCGTATGAAGAAGCAAAGAGTTTCAGACCTATCAGTTTGACCTCTTTTCTTCTGAAATGCTTAGAACGCATTGTGGATCATCACATCCGTGATGTTCATCTGGCCAACGTGCCTGTTCATGTGAACCAACATGCCTACCAATCTGGTAAGTCCACTGTGACTCTTTTACACAAGGTTGTTTACGATATCGAGAAAGCATTCGCTCAAAAGCAATCTTGTTTGGGTGTTTTCTTAGATATCGAGGGTGCCTTTGACAACGTGCCTTTCGATGCCATATTGGAAGCCGCACGGAGTCATGGTATATCTCCAATGATTTCCAATTGGATTCACCAAATGCTCAAAAACCGATATCTCTTCTCGACATTGCGTCTAGCAGGGATTAGGAAATTGAGTGTTTGTGGATGCCCCTAAGGGGGAGTCTTATCACCGCTTTTGTGGAATCTCGTAGCAGATACGCTATTGAGGCAACTCAATAATAGCGGTTTTCCTACTTATGGTTTTGCCGACGACTACCTAACATTGTTAGTTGGTATGTGCATCAGCACCCTTTTCGACCTGATGCAAAACGCCCTTCAGGTAGTTGAGGGTTGGTGTCGCCAATATGGCCTTTCGGTTAATCCAAGTAAAACATCTATTGTTCTTTTCACGGAAAGGCGAAACCGTAATGGCGTTCGACCTTTGCGTCTCTTTGATTCTGAAATCGATGTGACTGAACAGGTAAAGTACGTTGGAGTCATTCTTGATTCCAAGCTTTCCTGGACACCTCACATTGAGTTCAGAATCAAGAAAGCTTGTATGGCCTTCGGGCAATGCCGGCGTACTTTTGGTACAACTTGGGGTCTAAAACCCAAGTATATCAAATGGATTTACACAACTGTGGTTCGGCCAATATTGGCTTATGGATGTCTTGTGTGGTGGCAAAAGGGTGAAGTGAGAACGGTCCAATCAAAATTAGGCCATCTCCAAAGCATGTGCTTAATGGCGATGTCTGGAGCGTTCTCTTCAACTCCAACGGCAGCGCTAGAAGTTCTCTTTGACGTTGCCCCACTACACATTCATCTCAAACAAGAAGCCCTTTCTTGCACTTACCGGTTACGGGTACTCGGTCTACTAGAGGAAACTCCTGTGAACCGCACATCAACACACACCTCGTTGTTTCCACTTTTGGTGAATTGGGACAAAATTGTCCTTGCTCCAAGTGATCTTACAATTGCTTGTAATTTTCCATATAGGGCATTTTCCACGAAATTCCCTTCCCGGGAAGAGTGGACATCTGGTTATCTGGAAAGAAGTATTTCAGACGGCATCGTATGTTACACTGACGGCTCCCTTCTCGAAGGTCGAGCAGGTGCTGGTATTTATTCTCGTGAGCTAAGGCTGTATCAGTCTTACTCACTTGGTAGACACTGCACCGTTTTTCAGGCCGAAATCTTTGCTCTTATGTGCGGAGTGCAGTCAGCACTTCAGCAGCACGTAATGGGCAAAGTAATATACTTCTGTTCAGATAGCCAGGCTGCTATTAAAGCACTTGCTTCGGCCAACTCCAGGTCGAAGATAGTTATCGCTTGTCGAACTCAAATCGAGGAGCTGAATTCAGCAAACGCTGTTCACCTTCTATGGGTACCTGGTCATTCTTCCATCGCTGGAAATGAATTGGCTGATGAGTTAGCTCGCTTTGGAGCATCACATGACTTCATTGGCCCTGAGCCAGCTATTCCGATATCGAAGTGTTGGATTAAGCTTCAGATTCACACCTGGGCTGTCATTCAACACAGACAATATTGGAATAGTTTGGAGTCATGTCGTCAAACCAAATTGTATAGTGCTGAGCCATCTCTACGGGTGGCGAAGTATCTAACTAATCTGTCTAAGCAGAATTGCAGCATGTTGGTCAAAGCATTGACTGGCCACTGCCGACTCAGCTATCACATGGCGAATATTCAGCAAGCTGATTCATTTGCCTGTGATAGCTGTGAATCCGATTATGGAACTTCGTATCATTTGATATGTAACTTTCCAGTATTCGCGCAACTGCGTTTCCGAGTATTCGGTAAACACTTATTAAGTGAAACTGACTTCAGAAACCTGAATCTTCAGGATATTCTGTTGTTCTTAACCCGCTGTGGTAAAGAGCTATAGGCTCTCTTTCGCTTTATGCGTTATAACAGTGCCCTTTTCAGGGCGCTGTTTGAACCCATTGTGGTACGCTTGTGCGTTAGTACCCTCTTCCAGGGTATTTTTCCTATTTCCCTACCTGTCCCTATCCCCATCCAAATCCTTTTTCCTTCCTTTTCCCTCAGGTAGATGATGAAATAGGCTGTTATTTTGGCGATGGCACAAATGTCCCAAATGGAGGATAACGTGCCTCTGGAGCCGGCCTTCTGATACCTGATTATGAATATCATGATGGATTCTTTGGTGAAGTTATTCTGCAAAAATTCCTAGGATTTTCAACAGGAATTCCTTAATACAATCGGTAGTTTGATGGATAGAGGGCCAGGAGGCCGGGATGTTCCAGCAAAAGAAGAGGGGATCCGAAAGGGGTTCAAATAACGATGTGAGGTTGAATTTACAGGGCAGTCACAAGCGAGCCAAGCGTGATTAAAATAGGCTCAAAAAATTATCTGCACGGTTACAGGGTTATTATTCAGAGAATTTTCAGAGTAGGTTTGAGGTAATTGGTATTTGAGATGTTTATACGATAAATGTTTTATGAGAATTATTTGGGGAGAACAGTTCAGTGCAGTTTCTATGGATTTCGGGACATGTGTTGCTTAAGGAGAACGAGGAGTTTCCTGGAGGTTTCATGGAAGTTGCAGATGAGTTTTGGAGGTTTCAACAGAGATTCAAGGGCTTTTGAAGGGTTATAAATGAGTTCCATACGTGCTTCAGGGCAGTTTAAATAACATTCCTGAGATAGCTTCAGGAGGTCATCAGAGGTGTAATTTAAGGGTGTTTTCAAGTTATTTCACGAGTTTCGAAGGGGTCAGTAAAAGAGTCTCATAGCGTAACGCTCGGCCGTACCCCCCCCCCCCCCTCTCCCTCTTCCTCATAGAGCGTTACTTTATTTGTAGACGGCTTCTAACAGTTGTAAAGGAGGAATAATAGAGGGTTTCATAGAGGATTTTTAATTGATTCCGTGGGGATGTCAAATGGTTTCGAAATAGTTCCACGGGCGTACCAAGGGCTTATAAGTTCCATAGGGTAACAAATGTCGCAGGGAGCCTTAGGGATTTTGAATTGTGTTTCGAAGGGGTTTTGAGTGTTTTTAGGAGCATTTCAGAGATGTTTTTCAAGGTTTCAGGAGGGTTTTTCGAGGTGTTTCAGAAGGTTTGCAGAGGCCTTTCGGGAGCTTCAGGTAGTTTGGGTCCGTTTGGTTGTGAGGGGGAGGTTATTGTGTTGTAATGGCGGTTTCTTGGATTTTGTATTTTCGATATGTTCAGTAGAAGGTTCTGGTTTCAGGGGAATTCATGAGGTTTTTGTTGAGTTTCATTGCATCTCAGGGGAGTTCAGAATGCTTTATGATCATTCCGGATTAACCGAATCGTTCGAGGGAGTTTGAGAGGATTCCATGGAAGTATTAGGAGGTTCAAGGGTTTTAAAGGAATTTGAGGGAGATTTTTTTCAATGCCCTAAGGAATGCTAGAAGAGTTTTCAAAGAGTGTCGGTGAGTTTCAGAAGAGTACAAGGGGTTTTAAGGTGTTTTAGATGGTTTAAATGGGTTTGCAGCGGCATTCTAGCTCCTGGAATTTCTCCAGATATTCCTTTGGAATTTTAATCAGGAGTACTTCCTGATATTTCTACAGGGATTCTACTGAAGATTTTTCCAAGAATTTCTTTAGGAACTTTTTTAAAAGTTCCTGCTAGGATTTTTTCTCCTGAAATTCATTTAGGGATTACTTAAAAATATCCTCAGCATCATCTTAGACATTAGAGTATTTCTGGGAAGTTCTCCGAGATTTTCAGCAAGAGGTTTGCTTAAATGTTTTCTTGATTATTTTCTGGTGTGATTCTTGGACAAAAAATCCAATAGCAATGTCTAAAATTATCTGCAGGTGTTTCTGGAAGAATTTCTTGAAAAGTTCTTAAAAATGCCATTTCATTTCATTTATTTATTCTCCGATAGCTTAAGACTAAAGTCTTTTAAATGCTACACAGCTTTTTGGCATGGATTTGGGCATCACTAATTTGATCATAATTATAATAAAAATAACACATTAAAATACACACTTTCTTCTTTCCTTATCCAATCTTGACTAATCAAAATACTCTTGACATTGCTTCTTGAACACAAATATAGACCGTTGATTTTTCATGTAGCTTGGTAATGAATTCCACAGAACAACGCCTCTAACAAAAAATGTTTTACCGTACATAGAAGAAGTGTGAGTGGGTATGACATAATCTCTAACTCTCGAACTGATGAATGGTCTTAGTTTGTCGTAAAGATACCCCGGAGTTTTAGTTGTAGAGATTTTGTGCAAAAACATACAGCAACGAGCTTCAATAAAACTCTGAAACGAATATCCCAAAAGTATTGGTTGCAGGTGCGAAACAGGATCTACCCTTCTTAGATTAAAGACGAAGCGGATACACGAGTTTAATGCTATTCTCAATCGATTCTGAGCATGACTTGAAGCCAAACTAATAAAAACATCACATGCTATAAAATATGGCAATAAAAAGCTTTTGAACAATTTGAGTTTTGTAGAACGATTCAATAAACTACCCTTTGCGTACAATACGCGAAGACAACCGTAGATTGTTCCGCATTGCTTTAATATATGCTTGTCCCATTTGAAGTTATTCTGTATTATGAAACCCAGGACGTTAGCTGAATCTACGAAATCAATGTTATCGTTGCCGATCTTCAAAGCTGGTTTTTCGCTACTGGTGCCACGACAAATCAACATAGCATAGGTTTTCGTTGCATTTAACTTGAGGGTGTTTGTTAGTGACCAGCTACGAATTGCTTCAAGATCGGTATTGATCATGCTTGTAATTTCTTGAATAGTTTTGTTGGTGCAGTCAAGGTACATTTGGACATCGTCAGCGAATAAGTGAAGAGAGCAGTATTTGACGACACTCGGTAGATCATTTATATAAAGACTAAATAAGATAGGGCCTAAAACGGAACCTTGCGGTACTCCTGAGTGAACTGGCAGAAAACTAGATAGAACATTGTTACAGAAAACTGCTTGCTTGCGATTTTTCAGATAAGAATGGATTAAAATAACTGCATTTGTATTAAAATTATAGAGATCTTTTAATTTTCGACACATTATTGAATGGGATATCGTGTCAAATGCTTTTGAAAAATCTAAGAGCACTAGAATGACTTTACTACCTTTGTCTAAAACTACACCTATATCGTCACAGACCTTCAACATTGCAGTTTTAGTGCTATGACCCGGCCGATAACCAGATTGAAAAGGAGACAGCATGTTACTTTCATTTATGAAGGAGCATATTTGATTTTTCAGAATTCTCTCAAAAGTTTTGGACAATGCGCTGATTATGCTTATAGGTCGTAAGTTATCCAAAGATCTAACGTTTGACTTTTTCCTTAATGGGATTATTTTCGTTAACTTCCACGCTTGAGGATAAATGCATGAATCAATTATGTTATTAAAAATGTGCAACATTGGAGCCAAGAGCAACGGTAAAATACACTTGACAAATTTTATTGGAATTTCATCAAGACCAATTGCATTCGACTTAACTTCGTAAACTGCATTAATTATTTCAAAAATTTGCACCGGACGGAAACCGAATCTACTATCATTATTAACTGTTGATCTTAAAGCCGAACGTAATGGTGCTGAGAAATGTCGTTGAAATGATGCATTCACTTCATCGGGATCGAAATCACTTTCGATATTCGACTTTGGCTTATTCAATCCTGTTTGACGTATTCTGTCCCAAAACTCTTTTGTGGACATTTCACCCACAAACTGTGAATTGTAGTAATTCCGCTTTGCTTGAGTCACCAGTCGATTCGATATGTTTCTGAGGATTTTATAGCGTTCTAGATCGTTAACATTAGCAGATTTTTTCCATTTTTTATAGGCGCGATCTCTATCAATCATAGCGATTTGAATTTGTCGATTATACCAGGGATTTACCTTCTTCTTGGATTTATTAATTTTTCGCAACGGAATACAAGTTTCATGAAGTTCTTTTAAGATGTTATTAAATGTTTCAACGAGCGTATTTGGATCTGTATTTGAATAAAATTGGTCCCAATCATATTCATTAAACTTATCAAGAACGAGTTGTGGATCAAATGCATTATAGTCTCGATAAAAAACATCATTGCTAATCGATATAGTGTCATAATCCAACGATGCAAAGATTAGATCGTGATATGAGATGTTGGGAACACTGATTTGGTTAAATCTAAGTACACTTTCCACTTTGTTTGTGAGTAAAAGATCTAGCTGAGATGCACCATTGGTGTGAAAAAAGGTGGGTTCCTCACCGATGTTATACAGCGCAAGAGATGTGAGAGTATCTTTTAAACGTTCTGCTTTGGAATTTACTTTAATGAGATTAGTATTGAAATCTCCAATCAAAATCAAATTCTCATAGCGTGTTCCAAAATCAATTACTTTTTCGTTAATCAGGTCAGAGCAATCGAGATCTGGATGATTGTAGAATAAACCTAGCAGAATTTTATCGTTCAAAGTGGTGAGTTCTATGAACATAAATTCTATACTTTTTTCTCGAATCTCGATAAAAGAAGATTCTAAAAGCTTGTATTTCAAAGATGTTTTTAGGTACATTAACAATCCGCCACCAGTTCTTCCGATTCTATCGCTTCTTAGTATGTTATATCCATCAACATTTAACAAGTCACTGGATTTCCTTTCATTAAGCCACGTTTCACAAACACATGCAACGTCAACTTTTGAGATATTCAATATCTGACTGAACTCATTGAATTTCGTCATTTGCCTTGCACAGATGCTTTGCATGTTCAAACAGCAAATAGAAAGCTTTTTTGGAATAAGTGCTGACTTAACAACGATACCCGGCAAACATATGTTTGTAGAGCCAGGGAATTTATTCTGGAGTAAGTTCCGATGGAATTTCTGAGATAATGTTTGAAAAAAAAATCCTGAAGCATCACCGGAAAAAGTTTGAAAAGAGTCTCTAAAGGTTTGCAAGGGATCTTAGATCTGATTCCTATGAAATCCCTAGCGAAGCTTCTGTTAATGTTATTATTGTTTTAATCGCCGCGATTTGATGTGCTGGTAGTTCATCGATTGGTTTTCGCCGAAAACCAATCGATGAACTACCAGCACATAGCGAAGCTTCTGGAGAAACCGCTAAATGAGCATCCAGAAAAATCTCTTGAAAGTTGTAGAGGAATTTATAAATAAACGTCTGACAAAATCGCTGAATATATGAAGTTGTACCAAAAGGAAACTTTGGAGAAATTACAACAATAATTTCTGAAATAGTTACTGGAAAATTTTCTCATTTCTAAAAGAAAGCCCTAGAGGAATTTCTAAAAGAATCTTCAAATCTCCGTGAAGAAAATCTGCAGGAATTGCTCTTTCGAGGAAATTTAATATATTTATAGAATATTCTTTTGAGAAATTTCTAGTCAAATTACTGAAGAAATCTTAAAAAAAGTCCTAGAAGGACTTTTGATAGTTTTCGTTGATGTTTTTCTTTTGCAATGTCTACACGAAGGAATACATGCATGAACTTCGATAGAAATTTCGGAGGGAATATGCTAACAATTTCCTGGCGAAATCCAAAACAAAATCTAAAAAAAAACATTAGACTAGTTTCAAGATGAATCCTGAAGAAAATTTCTAAAGGAGAATTCCTATAAAAAAAACCTCTGGAGCAATCTTTGAAGAAATGTTCAAAGAATATTGTCTTTATAGAATTCATAGAATGCTGTCGAAAATATGTCTGGAGGAGTCTTTGGTCGTATTCTTGCAAATCATACTTGAAATTGCTGCGAGAATCGTCTTACTTTGCAAATTCTTAAAAATGCATGTAAATCCTGAAAAAAAAGAATCCCTACAAAAATTGAAAAAAATTTTGGGGGAATTTTAAGGAGAATTCTTGTAGAGCTCAGGGGATTTCCCGTGAAAATTCTGAATTTTGTGCAATACCGAAGTCATTTTTTTGCAAGCATACCAGTATACTGCAAAGATTGAGTAACCAGCTCTCAGTTTACCATTACAGAAATGGAAGGCTATTAGGCATCGATTAAACTAGTCTAGTCTGAAGAGGACTGAAGAGTAGTAAGTCGAATCGCGTAACGCGAATTATGTTGCTTTTCTTATGTCACCGAAAAGAGCCAACCCACATAAATTAGTAGTCTAGACTAATTCTAGACATTACTTAGTCTGAAAAAATATGACCGAAAATCGCACGACACCTCTTGGCATATCCTCTTGGAATTCCCCCTGATCTTTCCTCTAGAGATTCCTCCTGGAATTCTCTCTGGGGGTTCTTCCTGGAACTCCCTCTGGGAATTTCTCTAGGAGTTCCCTTCGGTAATTTCTTTGAGAGTTTATTCTAGAGATGCCTGTGAAAGTTCTCCTATGGTGTTCTTCCTAGGGATTCCTCCATGAGTTCTTTATGAGTGTTCTTCCAGTATTTCCATCTGAGGATCGTTACAGAAGTTCCTTCTTGCAATCACTGCAGCGATTTACTCTATAGATTTCTTTAGAAGTTCCTTTTGGGGATTTCACCAGAAATTCCCCCTGAGGATGCTGCCTGAAATTTCGCTTGGGGACTCGCTTGGAGAAGTCCCAGGTGTTTCTCCAGAATTGCCCAAGATATATGTTTGGGAATCCCTTCAGGATTTCCTTCTGGGGATTTCTCTAAGAGTATTCTTTTGGAAATACTCCAGGTGTTATTTCTTGAGATTCCTACGGCAGTTCCTCCTGAAGATGGGCAACCCTCAAAAGAAACTTCTGGAAAAATAACCCCAGAGAAATTCTTTCAGGAATCGCTTCAGCAAGAAGTCTCACTAGAATCCTATGGATTTGTCCGAAAATGCTTCCACGAATTTGTCCTGGAATCATTTTAAGGACTCCCAAAGGAATTCTTCCGAAAACTACTTTGAGAACTTTTTCGAGAAGTGATGTACGCAGCATTACAGTGGGGCTGACGGTGGTAGCCGTCTGAGTGACTGTCGGTAGGTTCATCCAAGGATCTCTCCGAGTATTGATTTGGAATTTTCATGAATTCATCAAGAAACTCTATCAAGAATTTCGCCAGGACTTCTCTAGGCTTTTTGAATTTTTTTCTTGATGATTACTACACGAATATTTACAAGAAATTCTAAGGAACTTTTGCCTTGATTATTTTCAGAAAGTTTTATAAAGCTTCTTCTAAGATTGCTTCAGGAATTCTTCAAAGGACTCCTCCAGGAAATTTTCCAAGAAATTCTTTCTGGGATTCCTCTAAAAAATTTAAGGTTTCGGAACGGAAAAGTCTGAGTTTTCGTGCAATTCAGTTCCCATTGAAATCACTATCCTCTGGCCAGCAACTTCACTCCTATCCCTACCTCCACGTGGCACCAGTTGGGCTGCGAGCAACCTTAGCAAACATCGGGTAACTAACCCTGGTGGGAACTTTTATCGTATGCTAACAGGGAAGGGAAGGGGGTTTCTTTTTGCTAACCTGAGCAGTGAGCATCTGTTCTCCAGGAGGAGCGGCTCACAACAGCGTCTGGTCCCCAAGTAAGCCATGAAAGATGAACGAGTGCGCGGGAAGGACTCTAAGCTCAACTATGCACTATGGTCGTCCGGAAAATATGGGGTTGGTGTCTAGCCCAACAAATCAGCAGATTCAAGGGGTTTTGCCAAGCGAGAAAACGCAGAGCAAAGCGAATAAACTTTCGTTGTACCGCCTCGATACGCTGTATTTCTTTTTGGTGAAACGGAGCCCAAACTACAGAGCAATACTCGAGCAACGGCTTAACAAGTGCGCAATACAACGATTTTAGGCAATAAATGTCTGAAGATTTTAGCAAAACGGAATATAAAACCTAATTGTAAAAATGGTCCTAGAAAGTCATCTGAGAATCCATCAAGACACCCACATCTTTGACGGTAGACTCTCGTTTAAAATGAGTATGATCTAGACAATAATCGTTATGAATTAGAGATTTTTTCCGACCAATTGAAATTACCAAACCAAAATTAGGACCATGCGATTAACATGGCATCAGTTAGCGAATGTTGCGAGTTGCTGTTGCAAGAAATCTGCACCATGTTGGCCCTTGATAATGTGGTACAGTTTTAGGTCATCCGTGTATGACAGTTTAAAGCAGTCTAGTACATAGTTCACGTTGTTCATGTACAAAAGGAATAAAAAGGGTCCAAGATGGCTGACTTGGGGGAAGGGCTGCCTTGAAATTAAGGGCTGATTCCACAACTTCAGCATAATCAACGTACACAAGCACTGATGATGGCAAGGACGTATTCTACGCGCAGCCTGAACGCAAGTACGTCCGTTGCCCAAGCCACGAGGTCAAGATCATCATAGGAGTCCATAACGGTGAGTGGTCATGAGGACGATTAGAAAGTTCAGTGCTCACCATCTGATGAACGAAAACGGCTTACGACTCATTGATTTCGCCGGCTGTGAGCTCGTCCCTCTTAAGCATAGCTTCCCAACCTTCGTTTCGCGACCCGCCAACCGCTTGCAGGCACGCTTCGATTGTTTTACGAAAAGCGCAGTGACGACAGACTGGGGGTTCGCGAGAGCCAAGGTTGGGAACCGTGGTTCTAAAGGACTGCTGAAACACGGTTAAAGCAGCCATCAACAACGCAACAGGGAGCACCATCGGGTATTTGGAACGGGGTTGCCGGAACAAGGAGTGCAGAGCGATTTTGGAAGAGAAGAATGCAGCGCGTGCTTTAATACTGCAGCATGTAACCCGGCAGAATGAGAACGAACGAGAATGAGAACGAAACAGAATGAGAATGATACGAACAGAAGCAGGCACAACAGACTTATCTCTTTCGAGAGAGAAAGCGCCACCTGAAAGAAACGGAGTGCGAGGTAATGTAACTGCTCTGTCATTCTCAAGAAACACGGAAGTTCTATCAGAAGCTCAACTCATCTCGCTTCGTGCCGCGAGCCAAAATATGCAGGGATAAGAACGGGAGCCTCCGAACGGACGGACGTGCGATTATCAAAAAGTGAATGCACCGATGAGCTCCTGAATGGCGTGGAGGCCGCAGACATGGAGGCCCAAGACAGCGGAAAAATGACTACGTTAGGACAGCGGGGAGCACCAATGAGTCTACTCCCACGTTGAGGGAAGCTAAGGATGCTATCGAAGCTGAACTTATCAATATAGACCAAGGTAAGTTGGCGAGGCAGGTACCGACTTATAGTCCAGATTTGGATAACCGTACATCTGCCGAAGTAGTGGAAAGAAGGAGTCACTTGCCCCATCTACAAAAAGGTGACAAGTTGGAGTGTGAAAACTTCCGAGCGATCACAATTCTGAATGTCGCCTTCAAAGTGCTATCCCAGACCATCTTCCGTCGTCTGTCAGCTGAAGTGCTCAAGAAGGGCATGGAAGCACTCGAACTGTTCGAGCGTTGGGTGCTTAGCACCATCTTTGGCGGTGTGTGGCTTCGAAGAATTAACCACTAGCTCGCTACACTCTTCGAAAGGTTACAAAAGCTGGAAACGAACGATGGGCAAGGCAGGAAGGGGTCTTCACAAGGTCTCAGTGGGCCAGAAGGTTTTCGGGGCATTTTAGGGGGTATTCGGGGCACTTGAAGGGGTTCGAGGGCGTTCCAGGGTGTTCCAGGGGGCCTTAGGGGCGATTCAGGAGGTATCTGAGCCTCAATGGGTTTTAATGGGATCCAGGGGTCTCAGAAGCGTTCCAGGCAGGGTGATTTTAGAGGGTTTCGAGAGCGTTTCACGGGGGGGGGGAGGTGGTTCAGGGTATTTCTGGGGGTACCTGGAGGACTCCGGGGCATTTCATGTGGTCTTAGGGGTACTTCTAGGGGTCTGAGCGGATTCTAGGGTCGTTCCAGAAGATATCAAGGGCGTTTAGTTTCAGATAGTCTCAGGGAGATTTGACGTTCCAGGGCGTTTCAAAAAGGGTGTACTTGGACGTCTCAGCGCCGCTTCAGAGGATTTCATGAGATAACCGCCGCTCACAGGAGCGTTTCTTGGGGTCTTAGGTGGGTTCTAAAGGGCTTTAGGAATGCTTCAAGGGGTCTCAGGAGGTTTCATGAGAGCTTCAGAGGGTCTCAGGGGTGTTTCTGGGAGACCCGTGGAACCTCCTTCTATTGGGCTCTTTGGGAAATTCCTGGAAATGCCCTTATTCCGAATTCAAACGCCCAAGAACAAGACCCGTTCTCACGAACTAAGTTTCCTCATCAAAGATCTTACCGACTTGATTTATGCAAAAAATCTCTCTTTTGTGTTCTTTTTGACCATTTCAATTTAAAATTTATGCAGCCCCTGACTATGGCATAAAAAGTAACTCTAGTGAAGCGGGTGGCTTCCATGTTTGGGCCGTGGAATAAGGAAGCCGTTTAGCTTACTAGCTCAACGATGGGTGGTGATTGTGGCTGCCAAAGTCACGCTTAAGCCCGAGATACGGGCAAACTTTTCCCCGTGAAGAACATTTTGCTCCGCTCCCCTGTGGGAACTGCAGATTGGAAGTGAAAAGTTTTCCAGATTCGATCGAATTACACATAGTGCGGTCGATAACAAGTAATGATAGACCGACTGGAAATGAGTGAATATCGTCGTCGTCAGAGAGGCGTACCCATATGTATAACCTTCATGAAATAGTAGACTAGACTAGAGTAGTGTGCAGTACTACTAACTGACCGTCAACTTCTCTCGAAAGTCTATTAACTGTTGACTAGTTGGGATAAGTTTTAAAGTTGATTGACCCCAGGCTGGATGGTATGCTGGTCGCACGCTTGTCTGTCCGCTCGTTCCAGAGCTAGGATACACAAGTAAATAGGAAAAGTTTTACCCGATTGGACGGGCTATGGTAGTATATTATGTAACGGAATAGTTGCCTAGTCTGGAACTGTACGAGAAGCATAATCTTTATGAAATGGGTAACTATAATCGAGTCATTAAAGTGCGATTTAAGGGCGGACAAGAAATCTGTTATGGCGGCAAACGTGTTATTGCACTGGTGAGAAGGCTAATATTGACGTTTGTTTAGGTGTGAGCCTGGGTAAGAAGGTGTGTTTTACGTTTGGGCTGGAAAATGAAGACGTGACTGTTGGAAATAGTAAAAGCTGAATCCGAGTATTACGCAATAAGACAAAAACGATTCAATCATGTAGTTTCCAGGTAAACGTTCAACTACATAGGACTCATCTACAGTTTGGGGAAAAAGAGAACGATTCTAAAACAATACCACTCACCTAAAATAGACAGTTCTGTTGCGTTGGCCTTTGTCCTCGTGACTACTATCTCTACTACTACTGCTGCTACTGATTCCGCTTCTCCATCCAACAAGCCCGGCATCCACCACCGGTACGCTCCAATTCATCACCATCCGGTCCTCGAACATCAGATCCTGTTTCCACACGTGCCAGAGACAGTCCCGGGGAAGAAAGGAACCGCCCAGCACATCCTCGTCGTCTTCACCATCGTCATCACCCTCGTCGAAGTAAGCTTCGATGTTCGGTTGGATCGAGTTCCACCGGATGGGATCAAGACGCGTCCGGCCATTGGATCCCGGCTGCTTCCGATGCGGATGCTCGGCCGCCCAATCCGCTTCCAAATCATCGATCCAAGTGTTGGACAGCTCCGGTCGGAAGTCGTCCACAGGGGCTGCCACGTCCTGGATTCTGCTCCCCAAATTGGAAAGTTGATTGCTATCTAAGAACCGCCCCACCGGATGGTGGTGACGTGCCATGTGGGTCCCCGGGGAGGATGTGCCCTCCGTCAGCGATTCGATGTAAAAGTCACGGATGTCCGAGTGCTTCGGTCGGTGCACTTCCACTGGAAGGAAAAAGAGACAAAGGAGAAACGCAACAGTTAGTACCTGATTGTGTATTCAAAGCGTGCGACGGAAGTGCAAAATTTACTGCGAGCGAACGGTCGTAACGATTGGGAAGCGAAGACAGCTTCACAACGTTACTAGCGTGTAGAAACCGTTGTTGAATGACGGAGCAAGATTTCACGTGAAAGAAGTCCAAGTTCTTCGAAAATTTTGAAAATGTTATATAATGTATGCAAATTGAAGTTGATTTCATCTTTCAATTCGTCTTTTTCGTATTCTCCGCTAGATCCTTGTTCGTCTTTTCAGTTCTTTTCTTTTAAGTAACTTATTATTTGTATCAATTTAATCGTTTTCTTTTTGCTCCACTACAACTTGCTGTGCCTCGTCTACTTAATGTTATTCTTTTTTAAGAATTAAACCACTTGTGGCCACAACAATTTTCTTAAAATTCCCATTTCTGTACCAAGGTGCACAGAATTGGGGTCAATGCAACACGTGTTCTTCGTCACGTCAGATCGGATGGACGCGTGGAACATACAAGCTCTAGCATTCTGTGGCTGGGTGGGAATGGTGCTCGTGCTTGGTTTCGATAAAAGGCGTCCATCCTCCGTGATGGGGATTCAAATAAAACTGTTGCATCTCTTTCGACGCTGCCTGCGCGGTGTGGATGGCCATCCATTCGCTTTGAAGCGGTCGGTCGGTCGGTAGTAACGGTATTGATTTATAAAAGAAAAGGATGATGATGGTGCAATGGATCGGGGTTGTTGGGAAAAGAAATAAATTGCAGCTGATGGAAAATTCATGGGAAGCTCTGAGGAAATGATGACGATGATGGAAATCGATTGACTGCATGCAAATGGCGTTTTGATGGTTTTACACGCTGTGAAACAAACCTTTGAAGTGCATCCCATTCGTTCACTTTAATTTGCATCCAGAAAGGATTCCTCTTGGTATCCGACGAAAGATCTTTTCTTTTGGATGATTCCTGTTGGAATTCCACGGAGGATATTTCCTTAAATACTACGAAATAATACTCATTGTAGCACAGATAACGTAAATAAGTGAAGCACTAAAAACGCATAATCAAATAGAGCAAGGGTTTTCAGACATTTCGGCTCGCGGTGCACTTTTTGGAAATAAATCGCTCCACGGTGCACATGTTCATAATTGTTAAAAAAAAAACAATTCCAAATTCGTCAAAAAAAGCTGTCGAATTTTTCATAACAATTCCAAGGTACATACACTCGTCATTAGTTTTTCTCCCACCAATTATTACACTGTCTTACGTTTTTCCATCACTTATTGGAGCATAGTGAAGTGACATAGTTTTTCGACTTAGAATACTTCTTGCTCAGCATGTTTCTGGGAACTTTCAGACAAGATCTTTCTAAATGCTAAATGAAATCTTGAGCCGAATTAGTGGTGTTTAGTTTCTTGGTGAAGTCCTTCCAAAACTTCTGAATTATTTCTAGCAGTAGCGTCTCGTAACCTCTATTTTTACCTCTTCAACGACTCTAAAACTGGAATTTGCGGATAATTCAGGATCCGAATCAAATTGAAAATGGATGGAAACGACAATTCTCGTGATTTTCTTCCAACTACGAGTTAATTTGATGACAAAACCAAGAATTTACGTTCGTTGGACAGGTAGGTTTGAGGTTTTGATAGTCGTTTTTCCAAGGATTTCTGGATTTCTGAAAAAAAAAATCTGGCAAGACACTTGGCAGCTTTATTTTCAGAACTTTGGCATATATTGACAATATTTTTGATGAATTCCTTCCAGGCACTCTTGTCAATTCGCAAGGAGTTGTGTGTTCACCTGATTTCGAGATCAGTGATAGATTCCTTCTCTGGTATTAAGCAAAGCCACAGAAATATTAGTAAGATTTTTTCATCACATTCATTGAAGATACATTGCAGATGCTTTGTAGGGTAAGTACTTGGGAACATCCATTACGAGTTCTTGGAAAATATGATATTTATAAGAAAAGTTTTGGCAGACTTGTTCCATGATTCTTCGCGAATATCTGAGACGGTTTTTGCTGGATTCAAGGTTAACTCACCGGCTGGAATAATAGATATATTACTCTCAATCCCTTTGAGCACCTAACAATAGTTTAGTTGTTCTAATTGAGTCGAATTATTTTTCATGAAATAGGTAATGAATTTAAATTTACACTTAATTATGCAAGTCTTTTCTGAAGTGCTGCGGTGCACTTGCCATGGCTTCGCGGTGCCCCAAGTGCACCGCGGTGCACGATCTGAAAACCGCTGAAATAGAGCATCATACAGTGGAACACTTCAAATGCGTAATTAACCCGTTTGACCCCAGGTAAAAAATAAAAGTTCAAAAAATCGTCAGCACCCCATTTCTCAACAAAATTTAACCAAATGTTAAACACAAACTTGCACAACACTATAGTTTCGAGAATATACGGATCAACATTTTCTTGGACTTCTGGACTGAGTAAGGCCGGTGGGTCGCTGGGTCAAGTCGGGCAAAAAAGAGGCCAAGTACGATTTGCATCCCCATAACCTTCTTCTTAACGAAGTTTTTCAATGACAGTTTGCACATTCCGTTGCCTAATGATGCGCTTAATGATGCGCATCATGATGGTTGATGTTGCTACAGGTTTAAATTTGAGAATTTCCGATAGGTTTCTTTAGGGTTCTTAAGATATTCAACATTCCTGAACCATCCAAGTCTACATTTGCGTTTGTTGTTTTCTAATAAAATTTAACACAAGATATTATTCCCTTTATTGACTCCATAGGTCATCGGAGACATCTTTAGAACATGTGTTGCCCTTGCAGTACTGTTAATATTTCCTGAATATCTCGATGGATTGTCCAAATCCGTCCTTACAAAACATGAATACTCGAAATAATCACCAAGGATTATTTTCAATTATTTTTATCGCTCTTATTTGCACCAATACTTAAAAATATGTATAATGTTTGTATAATGTTTGTTACATCAACGAACTGCAGACATTTTGGACGATCTGATTGAAGTCATGCCTTGACTACAGATAACCGTAGATGGACTACAATTAGAGCTATTTACATGCGGAAAACAACGATAAGCTCTATAAACCAATACTACATCGGGCACGAGTAAAGAAATACCTCGACTATATTCCTGAGTACCCGGGATTGTCTGGTTGAAGTCAGGCCTTGAGTTCATTGAGCTGTAGATAAACTGTTATTACATGTTTTACCTGTGTGGAAACTCTGTGGACTACATAAACTCATATTCCATCATGTGTTAAGGAAAAGGTCTCTCACAACTATTCCTAGGAAAATTTGATTTTCCTAAGCGAAGTCGTGTCTTGACTTCAGAGAACCGTAGATGGACAACAATGAGAGTTTTTTTTTATGCACGCGGGAAACAACGGTTGACTCCATTAGCCAATATTACATCGAACTGGAGTAAGTAAAATCCTCAACTAGAATCCTGAGTACACAGGATATCTTGAATGAAGTCAGGCCTTATGTTCTATGAACTTTTGATGAAATGTGAACACATGGTTTACCTGTGTGGAATCCCTGTGATTTATATAAACTCATATTCCATTATGTGTCAATGAGTAGATCTCTTAAAACTATTCCTAGGAAAATTTGATAAACTAAGCGAATTCATGCCTTGATTTCTGAGAATCGTAGAAGGATAGCAGTTAGAGTAATGCATTGGCGTAGCTAGGGGGGTTCCAGGGGTGCCTGGCACCCCCTAGAATAAATTTGGCACCCCCTAGAATTTTTCCAGTAACCTAAAATTTAAAATTGCACAAAATAATTCCAACATGTATTAAAGACACATTTGAACATAACTTAAGCACTCCCGGAGTTAATTATATACCTGTTGTACGTTTTAGCGTTTTGGATATTGGTAAGAACAATCAACAGACTTCTCCATGGATTCCTCCAGAAATACCTCTATCTATTTATACAGTGATTTCTCTAAGGTTCCTTTATTCCTCCCGATATTTCTTCAAAAAACTTCCCTTTCGATTCTCCAGGCAGTCCTGAAATTTCTGCAGAGATTGATCCAGCAATTTCTCCTAGGATTTCTTTGGAAATTCATACTATGATACTTCTTGGAATTCTTCTAGGGATTCCTCTAAGAAAATCTATTGGGATTCCTTCAGGAATTCCAAGTTGAATTTTTCAAGACAATCTTCCGGGGTTCTTTTCAGAAGTTCCTCCTGTGATTCTTCCAAGAATTCCATCAGAGACTTTATTCAAATATTCATTCAAAAATTTCCCATAGAATTCCTCCAGGAGCTTCTATTGGACTTTCTCCGGAAGTTGTGGTTAGGATTCCTCAAGCAACTCCTGCTGTGATTCTTCCAGCAATTTCTTTTAGAACTCCACCAAAAGTTCTCACTGTGGTACCTTCAGGAATTCTACTAGGGCAGTTCTTCCGCAAAATTTCCCTGGGATTTAAAAAAAATCCCTTCGGTGATTCTTTCAGAAATTTCTTCAAGGATATATACAGGACTTCCCCCAGAGGTTCTTCCAGAAATTTCATAGGGGATTTCTCCAAGAACTTCTATTGGCTTTCCTTTATGAATTCTAGCTGGAATTCTTCAAGCAATTCCCATTAGAACTCCTTAAGAAATACTTCTAGGAAATTATTCCTGGCATACTTACTTACGGGAAATTTTCCTGAGATTCTTCCAAAAATTTCTCCTGCGATTCTATCAGAGATTCCTCCAGTATATTTTTATATAGGGATTTTTGAAAAGATTCATCCTGGAATTGCTCAACAAATTTTATTCATGGGTTTCTCTAGAAACAAATCATGGTTTTACTCCTGAAACTCCTCTTGGCCTTCTTCAAAGAGTTCCAGCTGAAAGAATCCCAATAGAAACCTCTAGAGGAATCCCTAAACGAATTTAGGGAAAAGCAGAAATTTCCATTGAAATCCTAGGAGGTATTACTGGAGAAATCTCTAGTGAAATCCTATTAACCTTGTAATTAAAAATTGACGAAGAAATTCTCAAAAAATTTTTCACAATCATTAAACGAATTTCTGAAAAAAATAGTAAGAATTCCTAAAACGAAATAAAAAAATAAACTCCTAGTCTAGTAATAATGGAATTGCCGATGAAATTTTTAAAGAATGCGTGAAAGATGTTAAGTAACAAATTCCAAACATGTTACCAAATGAATTCTTAAAGAAATTGCCGAAGGGGATCCAAAGATATTATCGAATAAACTTGACAAATCCAAAGGAATTACTGAGAGATTTCCAAAAGAATTGAAAAAAAACTGCAAAACATTTTCCAAATAAATTGCCGGAAATATTCCCTGAACAATCACCGAAAGATTGTTTTCCCAAAAATACACATTTCTTGTATTATACGTACAAACCAGGCTCGATATGATGTTGGTTTTACATAAGTCAAAATTAGCGGGTTAATTTTTCCCGCGACGCAGTATATCATTATACTAAGAAATTGAGGGTGGATCGCTATTTCCTTTTACAAAAAAAAGCAAAACAACCTGAAAACTGATAAAACTGGCACCACCTAGGCACCCCCTAGGAAAAAATCATAGATACGCCAATGGAGTAATGTATTGGTATGAGAATCAAACATGTTAGCTACTGAAACCGATATAATATAGAAGAGGAATAGTAAGCTTTTCGATTGGACACATGAGAACCCATGATGGTTTTGTTGAAGTCAGTCCTTGAACTCAATGATTTGTTATTATAGATTTTTGTATGCATGAGACTCCTGTATACAGTGTTGCAAAAATTCATCTCATTCATTTGAACACTAACCAACAATTTTTTTCAGTCATTTTTCCTTCTATTCATGTTCAAAACGATTTCATTCAATCAGAGCACCTATCAAATGAGCTGCGCACGGAACACGAAAAACCCTGCAAAATTCCGCCAGACTGGAAAAATGTCGAATGTCGGATCAAAGTCGGGTCAATTTCTATCGAATGTTGGGCCACTGTTGGACCAACATCGAACAACTATTGGGTCCATGTTGGGTTTGGTGGCCAAAATAATAATAGGTGAATGATAGGTTGATGTCGGGTTTGACGTCATCAATGATGGTAATAGCTTTAAACCTACAACACCACCAATTTTGCTTCAAAGCTGGAGCACAATTGAATGATATGTGGCTTGACTGAGGCTGGAGCTAATGCCAATTGAATTATCAGAGGCTATTCAATTGATATTCCGATAGTAAATGGAAAAAATTAGTGGTTTCCATTCTCAATTTCAGCTTTAAATGTCGGTTGATACTGAGACTTCGCAGCACTGCCTGTATACATGCCCAAAAACGAAAAATAAATTGGAATATAAAAAAAAATCCTAAATGTAAATCTTAATCATCGTCATTCTCAAAGTGGTCTTGGTAGATATTGTAAGCTTATAGTCTCTAAACTGTATATACACTGTGGTGCATAATTGATCGGACAAACGCCGATTTTCATACAAAATGACCAAGTTTGAGATGCTGTAACTATAGTTTGCTTTGGTAGATTGGGCTCAATTTTTGACACGCAACTGCGAATATGCTGAATGTTGTGTATACAAAGTATAAAATGTTTTCGTTCACAGGTTTGGGCGTGGCAAGGCGTTGAAAATATTGCAAAAGTGATCGGACAGCGGCACGCGTGTAAATCAAAGGGGTACCGCTGTCCGATCACTTCTGCAATATTTTCAACGCCTTGCCACGCCCAGACCTGTGAACGAAAACATTTTATACTTTGTATACACAAAATTCAGCATATTCGTAGTTCCGTGTCAAAAATTGAGCTCAATCCACCAAAGCAAACTATAGTTACACCATCTCAAACTTGGTCATTTTGTATGAAAATCGGCGTTTGTCCGATCAATTATGCACCACAGTGTAACTCATCACGTGAATATGAACAAATTGAATGTTTATGCATTTTTGCACGATATGGGAATGGTTTTGCGCGTATTTTACAAGAAACAGTTCAGCGCAGCATGTACAGTACAGTTCGTCAGCATGTACATAACCTCAATCATCTCGTATAGCAAAAAATGTCTTTGGATTTGAAAATTTTAAAAAGTAATAAACTAGGCTTCTGATACATTTCTGGTTGGTTTTCTGGCATTGATGGATATAGGTTCTGGACCATTTGGGCAGGAGCACCTATTTTGGTCACTTGCTGCTATAACTCACTCAATTTCAAACCAATTTACATGAATTTTTGTGCATGGCTAGATACTGTGCGTATCTTAGTCAGTTGATTAAAAATTGACTGAGTTACAGCAGCAAGTGCCTAAAATAGGTGTTCCTGCCCAAATGGTCCCAGTTTATCGATAATATCATGTCCAGGAAAAGTCATGAGCTATACGGGAATACCACACCAGTGGCAGGAATTCTTATCAACATCTGCTGACGCAGAGACATATTTGATCTGCTGTGGATACAAACGATGGCAATCATCACTTCCTTCCCCTTCCTTCCCCTTCCCCACGCAACCTGACGTGGCAGGCGCAATTGCAGCTACTGGAAAGTCCCTCTGAGGATTCCGCCTGATATCATACGGAGAATATCTTCAGGAATCCCTTTCAGAAAGCAGCTCACGTAATATTTCTCCAAATACTATTCGGAAAATTTCTCCTGGAATCCAGAAATCCACGACAGATTCCACCTGATATTAAACTAGCTGTTGTTCGGCTCGCCATTTTCTCTGTAGTTCAAGTACGATTGGAGAAACCTTGGAACTTGTGGATGCTATCGACTGGTGATTTTCTACTAGAGGGTTTTCGGTCTTGCAGTCTGCGGTGCAGTCAAATCGACATATATTTTCTATACCCAACGATTCAACGGTCTATGCCATCTTTCTCAAGGGTTCTATTGAATTGTCGCAAGCAGATTACGCTTACTCGAGACTATTGCCGATCTATTTGACATTATCTTTGACAATGCCGTTATTGTCATGCTTGCCCTGTTGTCGAATTTCAGCTTATTGTCGATCATGACTTCAGTGAACGCTTAGAGTTGATCGTACATCCGTCTGTGGTGACCACTGCCTGTTATTCAGACTTGCGGTTGTTGACCACCACGTCCGTTTTGTGGTGCGCGAGTACCAAATGTGTCTACCTCATCCAGTCCTCCACTATGCCAATTGCGTGCGTTGCTGTCAGTTCCACTTCCTCTATCTCCTCGCCGTATACCACGAGGGTAATATCATCATATGCCGCGTTCCATAGTACTGGGCCCAGGATGAACTCCTGAAATACCCCTGCAGCAGTGGTGGAAAGCATCATGCGCTTGACGTGTTTTTTGGTACGCATCAAACACAATCTTTGCTCACGCGCTCACGAACCCAAAAAGAGAGAACGGTTCACGATTTCCCGGATCGACGAACCAACACAAAACAAATGTCGAACGAGCAGAATCGCAGTTGGTTCGCCAGAAGGATCACAATGTAGAACACTTGGTTTGTTGCCATTCTTTGTACACTTAAAGGTAATTAGTTGGGTGTTTTTTGATTATACTGGTCAGGTACCATTCCAATAAATGATATCGAAGAAAAAGTTTATCAATATTTGATTTCGTTACAGAAATATCGGCCGCAAACCTCTGTGGGCTTCGTGACCGAGCGGTTAGCGGCGTCAGTCGTTTAGGTGTCTCGTAAGCCTCGGAGTGTGGGTTCGATTCCCGCTCCAGTCGGGGAAAACTTTTCGTCAAACGGAAAATTCTCCACTGGGCCACTGGGTGTTATGTGTGTTGTCCGTTGTCGATTGTTTGTATTGTTCAGTCTGTAGAGGCCGTAAGGTCGAAGACGGTGTAATTGTCTTTTTTTTAAATAAAAATGCATCGCGCTTGCAAAAGATGCGATGCACTCGTTGGCGTTCGTGTCGTATGATCGTGAGCCACAGACGTACGAACACCATCGCACAGGAAAGGTTTGCGATGCGATGGCATTTTTTTGTAGCGCGTAAGCACACGTTCGCGATCAATTTCCACCACTGCCCTGCGGTGATGTTGTAGTGAATCTCGCCTTCGTCGTTGTCAAAGCTTAGCACCCAATTCTGAAAGTAGCTCACCAGTATCCGGCATAGGCTAATCGGGACTCCTAGGTGGTGTATGGCACACTCGATGGCGGCCCAGCTGACACTGTTTACCGCATTCTTTACGTCCAGTGTGACGATCGCGCAATAGCGGATTCCCGTTCGCATTTTTTGGAGCGCTATCTCGGCTGTTTTGGTTACAGCCCTAATAGCGGCCACCGTCGATCGATCCTTCTGGAAGCCGAATTGGTTATCCGAGAGACCAGAGTCATCGGGTTTCTCGGTATAGACCATCAGCCTCGACAGAATGATCCGTCCCAACAGTTTTCCGGCGGTGTTCAGGAGGCAGATAGGTCTGTATGCCGACGGGTCGCCAGATGGCTTCCCAGGTTTGGTCAGTAGAACCAATCTTTGCCTTTTCCTCCTCTCCGGAAATTCACCTCTGTCTAGGCACATCTGCTTAGCCATTCTGAACATGTTAGGGCTAGCCTATATGGCCGTCTTGATGGCTACTGTCGGGATACCGTCCGAACCCGGAGCCTTGTTCAACTTAAGCAACTTCGTTATTGGGATGGGTTCGTCGTTCGTCGGCAGGGCCCTCGGTATGGCCGGTTTGACCATAGGGGACGGGGGCCCATCGTCTTGTATCGTGCCGCGCAAACAGCGTTTCCACGATCTTCTGCAGCATCTCGGGGGAGCAGCGTTCCGGGGGTGCAGACGCGCACTTCGTGTTGACCATGACTACTCTGTACTTTGTGGGGTCGTATTGGCTGCCTGGTAGAGATTTTCGAAGCACGCTCGCTTACGTTCGGTGCTAGTTTAGCCAATCTGCGGCCTCACTTCGTTCCATTCTACTCTCATCGGTGCGAGCTCTTTTGCATCCTCCTTCTAGCTCTAATGCAGGATGCGCGGAGTTCTGAGTAGGAAACGCCTTAGCATTGCGGCGTCACATGCTTACGACTTAGGGTTCCGACTTGATCACCGCTGGATAGATCGTTGGTGTTACCCTTCATAAGCAATCGCTCCACAATGTTGGACCGATTTAAGTATGTACCTACTAAAACTCGATAAAAATCTCCATCTTCTTCCGCATGGCCGGAAATTGATTCATCTTCGTCCCAACCACTTCTAAGTAACGTATTGCACACACCGGCCCTGTCAGCACACTTCCATCAGCCAATATTTATTCCACTTGAGTTCGAAGCACAACCACTACCCACAGCAGCAACAAGTACCTCAAGCACTCTACTGAAGGCAACACTTGAACTCGTGCAACATTAACAAGTTCATCGCCGCAACCCTCCTCCACCGTGTAACCTTTCGCCATCTTCGGATGAGTATAGATGACAAGAAAAAAAAGTCCACCCACCTACTCAGCAAAAAATGACGAAAACGAAACAGTTTCGATCATTTTCTCAATTTTACCCAATGGAGCAAAAAAAAGAAGGACTAAAAAGACCCCGAGTGGACGGACATTATGCAGCTTCCAGAAGAAGCTCGGACGAAAAGGTCCGGGTGGTGTTGCTTCATCGGTCGTCCCTCATCACGTGTTGACCTTTTTTTGCTGGGTTCAGTTCAGGAAAAAAATGCTTGCCCATTCCACAGCAGACGACGAGGTGACAAGAATGGGTTCAAGTATCGGGTTTGCGCTACGTTTGGTTATTTTCTTCCGCTTCCGAGAGAGCGGGCAGGCTGATGCAGCCTTAGAATACGCAGAAAATGCATTGATGGGAACTCAGTGTAAATGAAGATAAAAATGAATGGATAAAGTGTATGAAGTAAAAAACACATTACATTTTTTGGAGACTGAAGTAACTCTTTATTACTTTGAATGATTTAAGATGTATATAGAGTCATCCGTTATATTGAAAAAAATGGAAAAATTTATGGTATCCCATCAGATCAAGGCTTTTTAAGTCCCATTTCAGGACTCAAATTACTGTGCAAAATTTGGGCACGATCGGTTATGTCTACGTTTTGCGCATCGCTTTGAAGTTTATATGGGTTTTACATGAGAAAACATACTTTTTGCACTTCCCTCATGAGAAGCTCGAATTTTTCTAAAACCATGTAACCGATAATGTGAAAAACTTTGTCGAAGACCACGAAGTGATCTGAAGCTTATGAAAAAAGTTATAGCGTTAGCATTGCTTGCTAAAACAGCATGATTTTGTTGCTATTGTTATTCCTGTACAGTCAGGTTTTTTACGTGGCCGCGTAAATGAAAACTCCATACAAAAAAAAAATTTCATCGTTTTATTTTTGCATGATTCGTCGAGAAATGGCGAGACTTTTTTACGAGGTTTTTTGGATTTTAAACTGAGTTTTTTTTTACGCGGTACGTATCCCCCGCGTAAAAAAAAACCTGACTGTACATGTTAAAACTTAAACACATGCATGCGGTATGTGTAATATAACTTTTTTTTACAAGCATCGGATCGCTTTGCGGTCTTCGACAAAATTTTTCAGAACATCCTAGGCTATCATTTTACATTATCGGTTAAAAAGCTTCAGAGAAACTTTTTCAACTTATGATAAAAACGCAAAAAAGTATGTTTTCCCATACAAAACCTCATACAAATTTCAATTGCAATGCGCAAAGTGTAGACGCAACCGATCGTGCTCAAATTTTGCACAGATACTCAGGGCCCGAAATGGAGCCAAAAAAGCTTTGATCTGAGAAAACAATTCCGATGACCCACGCTAAACAGTTCTTAGAACCTTCTCAAAACCTACTATATATTCTACTGCTTCTTCAGTTTGGCGTAACGTTACAACTAGGATAATGGTTGCTTATTAGCCTCTGTGTTCTCAGCTCAGTTCAGTGTTTTATTAGCACTTCCTTCCACAGTTATTGACTGAGAGCTTTCTCTGTCAATGATGATTTTACATTTGCGTAGCAGGCACGATACGAAGATACTCTACACTCTTAGAAAAAGTCATGTAAATTTAAGTTCACTTGGATGCACATAAAAGGAGCGGCCCGTTTGACACAAATTTACGTCTTTTATCACAAATAAAGTCGAGCTAGCAATCGCTAGAGCCGAAGCGAGAGATAAATCATATGTAAGTAAAATAACTGGATTCGAACTCTGGTCCGCTGATTGAGAGGCACGCACTATACCTCTCGGCTGTATCACCGAGTGGTGAGACAAATGATAAATGTAAAACTGTTTTTACCTATCTGGTCAGACAGGTTTGTTGACATCTTGTGCAACCAACTCGAACTTACGTGATGGATGTAAAATTGAGTCAAATTTGCCATTCAGTCATGAAATGTTTACGAACGTTGATGGTTTACGTCACGTGTAAATTCCTAATTTTTTAAGAGTGTATGTTCAACGAAATCAAGGAAATTTCCCTTACATTGGTCCAACCAGGAAACGAACCCGTCACCGCCAACATGGTCTTGCTAAATATCCGCTTACCGCATAGGCTATATAAGTCCTCAAAACTTATTGAACTTCAATTTGCAGCTTGGTATTATCACTCCGATCCTCCCAGATTTGTTTATTAATATATCCAGAATTCCTCAGCGATTTCTCGAATTCTCCCTTGGAATCATTAGGCGGTTTATACACAATTTTACGGTTTATCCTATCGGAATTCCTCCCGAGATTTCTCCCTGAGTTCCTCTTCGAATTTATCCCGGGATTTTAATTTGGCAGCTTATAAGGAACATTACTTTGAATTTCTGCAAAACTTTCGAGACTTCATCCAGATGCTCGAATTCTTGGTATATGCACTCATGTAAGTACCTCAGCAACACTAGTAAGACATAACTCGATACATCTTTCATTAGTCTTACTATGTTTAAAATGAAATAAAATTACCTTTTTGAGTTGTTGTGTCTTGATTTGCGTAGTGTCGTTTAAGTGTTTATCCAGAGGATTTACCAGATTTGCTACCAAAGTTTTTCATAGCATATCTTTCAGCATTCTTTCAGAGATTTCCCCCTAGAGTACCTACCTGGATGTCTCTCGGGATTTTTTTTCTAGAGATTCTGTCCAAAACACTTCCAAAGTTTCTTCCGAGACAACTACAGAGATTCCCAAGAATATTTCCAGCAGTTTCTTCTAGAATGTTTGTTAAAATTTTACCGGTACTGTTTTCCAATGATTACTTCTGGAATTCTTTGATAAATTGTTTGGATTTCTCAAAGAGTTTGTACCAAAACTGCGGCATAAGTTTTTTCAGATATTTCTTGCACATAATTTCTTGGTATTGTTCTCGGAGTTTAACGTGACATTTCTCCTATAGTTCCTCTCGAGATCTCTCGTAGCCGTTTCTTTGGAATTTCCTTCACATTTTCGGCAGGAATTACTTCCAGGAGTTTTCCCACAATTTCACACATTTTTTTCCAGAATTTCTGTAGAAGTTCCAAGAAGGTATCAAAATTTGCTGTATACAGTATTTAGCTTGTCAGAAATATGTTTGAGGAGTTTAAGATCACGACTTCAGATAATCCATACCGGTTTTCCTCTCGGGATTATTCTTACAAGTTTTTCAGCGATGTCACGATGTTTTCTCTGGATTTTTAGGGCCTTTCAAGAACCGCCCAGACGAAATTTTTGACAATCTTCTATCGAAATGTCATCACTCTATGACTTTATTGTAGACGCTCCACAGTAGACCTGGCCGATTTAATGTGTGTAATACATCTCTGATGTGCTGCAAGCACTAACAATAATAAGAAAAATTATAGAAGTAGTCGATCCTATAATTTTCCAGGAAACATTCAATGAATGGCTGTGTAGTGGCTCCGTTTTATAGGAGGTATAAAAGTCACACAGAACGTTGGGAGTGACTTTGTTAAGCAAGTTAATGTCACTGCGTTGAAGCTCCTGTTTCTGGAATGGGGTAAAATAATATCCCCCTTATTTCCAGGCTCGGAAACCTAGGCTTAAGCGCAAATACATTCCCACACATGTCCTCATTGGGACAAAGTCTGCTTCTCAGCTTAGTGTTCTATGAACACTTCCACAGTTATTAACTGAGAGCTTCCTCTGCCAATGACCATTTTGCATGCGTATATCGTATGGCAGGCACGAAGATACTCTATGCCCAATTGCCCAAGGAAGACAAGGAAATTTCCTTTACGAAAAGATCCTGGACCGACCGGGAATCGAACCCGTCACCCTCAGCATGGTCATGCTGAATACCCGTGCGTTTACCGCCTCGGCTATATGGGCCCTTACATATACTCATCTTAAGGCATAATCTTCAAGAAGTTTTCCGGATGAATGTCAGGATAAAACATTTGTTTTATTATTAGTGGAGAACTGCATATCTCATACATGTAAATGTATTTTTTCGCAAAGGCCTGGCTTGCCATAGTAAAAGATTTTTCAACTGAAGCATTCAAACAAAGAGTTTTAGTGAAACACATTAATTCTTCCAAATCCGTAAACTCGATTAAAGCTTACTTTTCAGAGAAAATCCCGAATGCATCATTAGAAAAATTTCTGGAGAAATCCATAGAAAAATCCATAAGAATATCCCTGACATATAACTCAATCGATCCGGGGAGAAAATGCTGAAAAATGCTTTTGAAAGCCCTCAAACAATCGCAGGAGGAAACCCTCGAAGCATTCCTGTAGGAATTCCTAAAGCAATCTAAAGCAATCCTTGAAACCCTAGGAAAAAACCTTGAACTTACTTGTTGAAATTCCTGAAAGAATCACTGAATGTTTACAAAAAGAAATCTCCGGGTAAATTCAAGACGCCATCCCTGAAAGAGTTCAAAAGGTTATCACTAAAAAAACAGGAGAAACCCTTGAAGGAATTTCTGACGAAATTCTTAGATTAATTTCTGTGAAAATAACTGAATAAACTGCGAGTAATTCCTTTGCAATATTCTGCAATATTTTTTGGGGAAGTTCCTTGGCGAAATTTTAGAAGGAATCACTGAAAAGGAAAAAAATCAGGGACAATCCCTAGAGCCATTCTGGAAGAAGTCTCAGAAGAAAGATATCCTGAAGTGATCTGAAGAAGAATTCCTGAAAGAATCACAGAAGAATTTCTGAAGTAAAACAAAGGAGGATTCCTGAAGGAGTTCCAGGAAAATTTTCTGAAAAAAATCTGCAGATGATTTTTCTAAGAAATTCCAGGCGAAATTTGCAAAGGATTTCTTAAATCTATTCAGCGAGGAATTCCTGATGGAATCTCAGGTGGAATACCAGAAGAAATTCCAGGTGGAATTACCAATGAAGTCCTAGGAGAAATTTCTAAGGCAATCCGCATGGGATTCCTGAAGTAATGCCTAGAAGAATTCCTGAAGGAATCCCAAGAGGGCATTCCGAAAGTGTCCTTGAAGGAATTCTGGGTCACTTGAACGAATTTTCAACAATAACCTTCGAATGAATTCTCGATGAAATCTCTGCAGAATTTTCTAAATCAATCTCAGGAAGTAGGTATTCATGAAGAAAATCCAGGTGGAATACTCAGAAGGAATTCCAAAACGAACTCCTGAAGGAGTTCCAGATGGAATTCCTAGAAGAATCCCAGAATAATTTTCTTTTTCTTTTGCTTGGAGGAGTTCTTGAAAGAAGCACAATAGGAATTGCTGAAGTATGTAGTTCCTGATGGATTCCAGAGAAATTGCCCAAGCAATTCCGGGAGGTATTCTGAAAGATACTTCAAAAATAATCCCGGAACAATCTCAGGAAGAACTCCTTAAAGAATCCCTGAAGCCCTGGAAAAATTCTTCGAAATACCCCTGCAGTAATTACACTCGGGACCCACCTTCTTAATCTAGTTGAAGTCTGAACTCTTATATGGCGGTCTGATTGACCCATGGAAGAAGCCTGGGGTAAGAACTTGTGGGCTCTCTTCTTGTCTCTCTTTTCAATCGCGAAATAAATCTTCGGGAGCAAAACGACCGAAAGAATCTTGGAAAATGGAATTCAAATTCACATTTACAAGTGTCGCGAAAATATTGCAGCCCACTCGAGCAAAGCGTGACACCAGAAGAATGACTCGCCGACACCGGAGAGGTCCGTTCCGGGTGAATTCTTGACGGTGACCTACTCTGATGACTTGAACAATAGACGCAAACGAAGACGATACACACCAAGCACACACTTTCCCACAATCAACCCACACAACTCCTACGGGGAACCAAGGAGAAACATCAGAATCGAAAGAAAGGGTCAAATATTTACCCTACGTTAGGTTTGCTCGTCAATATGCAATAACCGTCGTCATCGTCTACGTCTTGGTCTACGAGCTTCTTTCCTTCCTTACCGACCGGAGAAGACCGTAATCAGCAGGAACGTGCCTGAGTGTGGAAAATTGCACCCACAATGCGAAAAAGAGGCAGGCTGTTGCTGCAACTAGGTACCTACGGTTTCCCAGAGCCGTAACTCCATCATCCTTTGAAGGTGAATATATGACGAAGCCACACCTAGAATTTTCAAGAGCACAAATCTGAAGAACCAAATGTTCGTTTGTCCTAAAAAGTTGATCGATTGGTCACCACCAGCGGGTAACCAATCGATAAACTTTTCAGCGCAAACCGACATTCGGTTCTTCATATTTGTGCTCTTGAAAATTTTAGGTGTGGCTTCGTCATATATTCACCTGAAATAACAATGAGGAACGGGTGAACGATGACGACGACGGCTAAGATGCCTTTTTTTTTTGCACTCGGACCGGAAATGAGATGACGGTGATGATGTAAAAGGCGAAAGTAGATGGGTACTTGCGCTTATTATCGACGGCTCTTCAACCCGATGATGGCGATGGAAAATGGCATTCCATCGTTGCATCGATTGAGGTCCTGAAGTGTGACTCGAATTCTGAGTCGAATTGAAATGAGCTTGGGGAGATAAGCTTTACAGGATATGGTCAGCTTTCTCGCATTTTCCATATTCCTGTGTTCTTATTTCTGTCTTTCAGGTATTTGAAAATCTTTTTTCTTTTCTGCTTGCATATTTTTTTTATCTTTCTTGAACAGTCTATTCTCTGTCTTATTTACTTATTTTCGTAAATTTTAATGTATTTTTCATTTTATGTATTGTTTTTCATCTAAACTTTCTTTTGAAGGCTTCTTGATAGTTTCTTCTATTTTAAGTGTGACACCATACAGCTTGGAAAGCTCTTTAATACCACAATAACAGAGCAATTGTCAATTTAAAAACAGATCCCACAAGTTGATAACGACGTTGATGAGGAGACTATAGTTTCAGTCACAGTTGTTGCATTTCAACTGTCAGGTCGAAGCATCATCGCCCGTGATATGTGAAAACAAACAGGCACATTTCAGTATAGATATGAACACTGTGACTGTGTGGAGTCCTCGGTACGTTGTTCTCCACTTCTGGAGCAACAATTGACGATGCCGATGGCGTTGGATTCCCACGGGAGGGATAGTTGAACGAAAGCTGTCATTTCAGATGTCATTTATCCCGCACTCCTCCAGTCAGCTGTTCTTTGTGGCAGTTTTCCCGGGTCCTGGGGATGCCTCGGTACTGGAACGTGCCTATGGCCGGTACACATTGAGTCGTCCTGCTAACGCTGAATGACTGTTTTTTTTTTTATTGTGGAATGTTGTTTTTCCATTCTAGGAGCAGAAAAACTCATTCCGAAGCAAACGGCCATGCCGTCCTGTACAAATCGGCCATCCATTTTTACGAGCACGGATATTTCAACAAATCGTAAAACTGCGGAATCCATTTTCAAGCTACCCCGCCGTCAGCCGGCGGTCGATGACCGAGTGCTTCCTCGGGCTGCTTGGAAGAGGAAGGGTCATGTTACCACAAAGTCATAACCGATCACAACCGGCAGAGGAAACCTCATTCAGCCGCTGCTGTCAACCCGAGCCTAAAGGAAGCAAATAAAGTTATATCGTAAAACAATGTTAATGGTCAATAACTCATAAAAAAAAATCATGAAAAAGAGACGAAGTGCGAAAATGATTCTACAACTGCGGTTCGCAACAACCGCCACCCGGTCGCATAAATTTTAACCACCCGTTTGCAATTTGTTCGATACATTTGATCGGTCCCTGGATATTTATTGATTTGTTCAACATGATGAACAACTTTTCAATACTTGGTGTAGTAAACGACTGGTGGGGGATTAGAACTTGCCTAATGGCAAAGACCGATTTATCGTGAAGACTCGGAATGTTGCCCTCTTTCGAAATCGTCAACGATAGCAGCTAACGCCTTTTAGATGGGATTCCAAAGCTTTTTTTAAACGGATTTTAAAGACGAATGAAGGATTCTCCCTGATACCATACTGACGATAACACCGAGGATCTCAAGGAGAAGGTTTCTCGTCGATGCCTAGCAAGGACACCAGCCACTTGTCATCCGAATACTACCCCACAGTAAAAAAGCGAGCCAACATCTCTGACCCCCATTGTGCGTTGAACCCCATTTTGACAGCAAAAAGTTTGTAAACAGTTAACTTTTCTGGACCAACACTTGAGAAGCGCGTAATATTTTCCACAACAAAAGAGAAAATTTTCGAAAATACTAGGAGAATTATGTTACGATAAATAAAAACGTGTTCAAATTAGGCCGCAATTGGGGATGCAAAGAACTTAAAAAAAAATATCACTCGTAAACTACGGCCAAATCAAATGTTTGACCTGAAATAGATGATGACTTATGCCGTTTTTCTTTATTATCCAGTTCCAACCTGGGTTGGAACTGGATCAGATCACAGTTTCAACCCCAACCCGACTTCGGTTTCGGTTGTACTAAAGTTTGTTTGACGTTGTTTGTTTACACATTTTCCGCCAATCCAGTTCCAACCCAGGTTAAAAAAGAAAAACGGCATTAAAAAACATGGCCGCATCGCAGCCGGTTGAAGGACACTTCCTGGAGTCCCGCTGAGGATTTCACTTGATATCATATGGAAGAGGAAAATATCTTCAGGAACCCACGAAATATTCCTCCTGGAATCTCATGAAAAAGCCATGTGGGATTTCTATAAAATTTCTATGGAAAAATATTTCTGGAAGTCAAGTAGGATTCTTCCGGGTGTCCCACGGAA
Source organism: Aedes albopictus (assembly GCF_035046485.1). Taxonomy (NCBI): domain Eukaryota; kingdom Metazoa; phylum Arthropoda; class Insecta; order Diptera; family Culicidae; genus Aedes; species Aedes albopictus. The sequence continues at coordinate 82,046,686 of NC_085136.1, read as the reverse complement.
TGTTCCTCCTGCAAACACATGGAGGATTTCTCCAGGAATTCTGCGGAAAAAATCTACAAAGACTCTTCACGGAGGAAGCCTTCGAAAACTTAACTGATGATTTCACCTGGAATCCCACGGAGGTTCTTTCTCGGAACCATATTTGGGACAGTTGGTAGTGTTCTGGAACCGGTTCCGGGTGTCTAGCCGAAAGTGGCCGAATGTAAAAGAGAACTAAACCAATATTCGCGTCACATGAAATGACTTTTTGGGTATCCTGATGAACATTTAACAAGAAAAAATCTCAGATCATACTTGGGAAAATTAGAAGTATCCTGGAATCGGTTCCGGGTGTCCTTCCGGAAGTGGTCAAATGTAGAAGGGAACCGAACCCCATGCATGTGACACTTCAAATCGCGGCTTTTTCGATAACCTGATGAACGGTTTAGGATGTCCCACCGGAAGTGGGCAAATATAAAAGTGAACCAAACCCACACTGAAAAGCGGCTGACAAGCATAACAATGTTTTTAAACTAACCATGGCAAAACATGATCATCGACCCACCAACGCGTCTTGTGTGCGTTTTGTTTCTTCTTACATCAACCGGTTCGAAGGCCGAGTGGTAGCGTGCGAGCCTGGTGATGTCAAGAGGTTCTTGGTTCGAATCCGGTTGCCAACAGAAACTTTTTTTAATTGAAAATCAAGTCCATGGTAAAATTGAAAACATAATTCTGTTGAATTAAAACGAAAATCAGTCTGCACAAATTTAATGGCGTTGTGTATTTAAATTTACCCTCAGAATAGTAATTTTCACCGCAAGCCGCCGTTCAGTGCACACAGCAAAAAAATCTTGTGATATCACATCATTTTCGCTGCACATCAGTCGCGTCGTAAAAGTGATGTAAACAATTACATCATTTTCAGGCAACAAATTAGCCGCCGCAGCTTGAGAGGGGGTCTAGCAATCGCTTTGAGGGGAGGGGGGGGGTTCAGTAAAGTGTGACAACTCATACAAAAGTTTCAGAAGTCTCATACAAAAAGTGTGACAAAGGGGGGAGGGGGGGTTGAAAACGGGCAATTTTTGCGTGACATAATTTATGGACGCTCCCTAAGTAAAATATTGGCATGGATTCGTACACTGATCCGTAGATTGTGAGGCACATCCCTTACCTCCCGTCTATTTCACCGAGTTAGAAGGAAGTTGATAAATATGATACTGCTTCCAGGTATCTGCTGAAATGGGTTTGTTGATACTTTCCGGTGCCAACCAGGGTGTGCATGATGAGTGTGATAATTGTTGGAAAACGATGTAACCGAGTGAAACTACGTTCGAAAATGAATACATCACCGGAAATTACGCGCCTGAATAGTACAAAATTAGTTGCTGTGCATGCTTGCGGTACATTAAATCGCTTTTTTGTCAGTAACCTGATGCACGAATAATAAGAAAATAGACAGATTCCACATAAGTTACTATCGATAGTGTTACTAGTTCTGGGTATCCTGATGCAAGTGTCCTGAACCTGACATATACGAGCGTCTTCAAAGACACAAATTTAGAGGTCAAAACATGTAAATTTACGTCTTCCAGGACTTATATTTTCTTAGCGTCTAGCAATCGCTAGAACCGATATGATAGTAAAACATAGTGTAAATCGGGGTAGTTCGGCCACCCTAAGCAAAAGTCGTTTTAACATGCAGAAAACAACGATAAATCTCTCGTTTATTATGATTATTATTGATCATAATGATTCTGATAATACTACGCAAGACACATGAAAATATAAGTCAATTCGTGTTTATATGCCAATAAAAGATTTTTGAAAAAATGTTTGATTTTTGCGTCGATTTTAAACCGTCGCGGTAATTTGAGCACCCTATTTTCAATGAAGATTTGCTTCCCCTAATGTAACACAAACTTAATACGCACCGATAGACATTGAATTGTAGTGTGTCAACGTGATGTATACAGAAAATAAACTATTTTTGAAGCCATCTAATGTATTTGAACAACAGGAGTCTTATGTGGTGTGTCTATTTAGCCCTCTTCGGTGTAATTTGGCCAACGTTTCTCAATTTTATTTTTCTAATTTACTGTGAGCTTAAACTTATTTGTTCTAACGTTTCAATGGCTTCCATATCAGACCAGTAGTAGAGCTGTTAGGTCGGTTTGTTAAAAATATTAGATTTTAGGTGATTTTATGAGGTGCTTACCCCGACTACCCCTATAAAAGTATAATTTTGACATACCTGGCTTCGAACTCAGGATCTCTTAGCTCTCGGCTATTTCACCGAGTTAGAAGGTGGCAGATGAATATGATACTGATAGTACGTTTCTGGTGAAGTGGATTTGTTGACATCTAACGCAACCAACCAGTACTTACAAGCAGTGCTGAAAAATTCATTTCGTCATATCTGAGTTCAATCACTTACAGCTCATTTTAGAAGCTGAACCTGAGAATATGGTATATGAAAAACTTGTGCGGCTAGACCAGTTCTGCAAGAAAGTCACGAAAAAAACGATATTTTTCGAATATTTAAGGTAAATGTCACGGACTACCTTCGAAAAATGCAAATGATATTCACGGTGAATATCATTTGGCATTTTTCAAAGGTAGTCCGTGACATTTACCTTAAATATTCAAAAAATAACGGGTTTTCCGTGACTTTCTTGCAGAACTGGTCTAGCCGCACAAGTTTTACATATACCATATTCTCAGGTTCAGCTTCCAAAATGAACTGTAGGTGATTGAATTTAGATACGACGAAATGAAATTTTCAGCACTGCTTACAAGATGCGCGTAAAATTGAGTCCAATTTGTGATTCAGTCTTGAAAATGTTTACGTTCTTTGATGCTTCTGTCTCGTGAAAATTTCAGAATTTTTAAGTGTGCAGACCACATTTAATACTACTGGTAATGATCCGGAATCGTTTCCGGATATCCTCTCAAAAGTGGCAAATATAAAGTATATGTACCAAACTTATACATGGGACACATCAAATCGTGACATTTCGATAACCTAATGAACAGTTAACAAGAAAATAGGCTCAGACTACATAATACGCTACCGATGGTGTTGCAGAAGCAGTGTTGAGTGCTTCAGCGAAGTTACGAAAGTGAACAAAATCAATGGAAGCAATAGATATGTGTAAGAGAACCAAAAACTTCATATCTAATCTAATCTAATCTAATCTCACACTAACGCAGCCATTACTTGAATGCATCCTGGAAAATGAAGACTTTCCAAGTCTATCATTTTTCTTGTCTAACGGCCAGGCCAACTGCGCAGCATGTACCGCAGAGAAGATTTCAAGGGATAGAACGATTTAAACATAGTCAATATTTGAAAACATTCTACACCTTGAAATCGAGGGAAAAGATGGAAGCGTGGACCTCCCGTACCAAACGCTTCCAGATAACGATATTGATATTTAAACATGTTCGCATATATTAATATGATGATGTGTACGATGATTTGCTCAAAAAGATTGATTAGTGCGCCAGGAATGGTGGTAAGATTCACTGAAAAGAGAATAAAGGATTAAGTAATAAATACGAATAAGGCATAAGTGATACGCTCGTTACAGTTACTATTTTTCGAAAATTGTATTATTATACAATAAAATTACCAGAACAGGCCTGAAACAAAAGGTTTATTAGCAGTTAAAAAAATCATAGACATAACAAAAATACATCAAATTGTAATCTGGAATGCTAGCACTTTAGGCATCAAAATAGCAAGATTAAAATTTGATGCAATGTGGTAGATCTTACACCGTAACGCACCATTCTAAGGTGATCTACCCACGTTACGGGGACGGAGACGGGGAGAACCAAAAACTTCATAAAACTAAAACTATCTCATTAAATAACACCATTTTAGATGCCTCAGGTGTTAATATACAGTACTTAAAATTTGTAGGCAATTGAAATTAATACATGACAAATTTAACATGAATCTCGTAACCAATGGTAATTAAATACAGCCTAAAGTGTGCAGAAAAAACTTTTTCGAAGAGCTCAAAGTGATCTGAGGAAAAAGTTGCATCCTAGCTTACAATTGTCATCTTGGTATGGATCAGTATCCAGTGAAGGTGGTCAAGCAGTCATCTGAGAGGACTATACGTTGAACATAACGTCGGAAATTTTCCAATAAATTTCCCAATTCGATGATGACCTTGATAAAATTCTTGCTTTTCTAAATAAAGTATTCTCAGGATTCAGAAATTCGTAGGTGGTACAGCCCCAGACCGCTGTTATGAGAATTTCCTCCATCCCGTCCGTTACCAAAGCACAGAGATTAAGGGCTGATCACTGACTCTAAGGCCAGATTTATTGCGTCGACTGAAAGACCATGAGTACATATTCGACGAGAAAGGCACTATCACCACCAGGTGGATTAATCTAGTTTTTTTTTTCATGATGAGGTTCGTGACATTATGAAGGCCATCTTTGGATTCACTCGTTCATTTCCCAATAAAACAAGAAAGTCAAAACTAAACCACAGATGGTCCATTCGAGGGCTTGAAGTGAGTTAAAGCCAGTGAGTAATGAACGAAACAATAACTGTAGAGCAACTACAAGAAAATTAAATTGCATTTTAAATAAGACTAAACATGCACTGCGAATGGGAAACTTTCTATTTTATGAAGCGGTTCCTGGCGTTAGTTAGAGTTGCATCGTGTGGTTTGGATTCTGGCAGTCCGAAACTCATGAATAAACTTCTTGGTAAGTTTTATTTATTTCCGGGATGTTGTCTATCCGGGAAATTAACTGAGGTAAAATGTTCTCTGTTTATGACTCGTTACATTTGTTTTAGGAAGTTGCGCTGTTTGGGTTGTGTCAAGAAACTTTCAACATCTTGAGATTATCATGCGGAGAAAGAAATGGGGAGAAGTCTTCCAACTAGAGATCTAATTTCAGATACACCATGATCTACAGTCTTTTTTCTAGGCTGAATTGGGTCCAAAGGACCAAAAAGGACATCAAGATGCCATCTCCCTCGCCGCGTAGCTCTAAGACTATTTCGAAAAGGTGTCACCTGGTTCCTGGAAAGCCGTGCTGTCAATTTGACAACCACCGCACCGGCCGGAGACTTGGTGACCGGTTGAACTCATCGCAAAACCGACTACGTGAACTGAACCAACATGAACGAACAGTTACCAACTGGATTTCAACAACGACCGAGATTTCAATCTTGATTGCACTTGGTGCCAACCGATTCTGCCTTCAGTCGCTTGGGAAAATCTTGTTCCATCTCTATTGCTAGGTACTATTCGTTTCTCGCTTGACTAGGATTATGTGTGCCCTCCTGGTCCGCTTCCAGGAGGGGGTCTTATCGTCTCGTCAAGCCGGAAAACGGACAGACGACGGAAGGTGAAAGAAAGTGTCGGAAGACGCAAAGATTGTGACTTTTCTCACCATTATAGCACACCACATTCCACATAGAGAAGTGCGATGGACCGTCGTCTTTAAGACGACGACGACGACGACGACGACGATGTGTGTGTTTGGAGCAATCCGACTTCAATGCTTTTCCACCCCCTTTCGTACTATAGAGAAGCATAGACGCCGACGACGACGATGCCGGAATCGCATCGCTTTTGTGCTGTGGGGTGACGAGGTGACGGTGATGGTGGTGATCTTTTTTTTTTTCAATAGCAAATGGCAACAATGAATGAAAGGTGTAATGTTGACCTACTCTTCTCTGGCACCCGGCTTCGAACGATTGAGCGTTGAAAGAAGGTTTGATGTTTCGATGAACACTTGAATTGATTTCTATGGAATGTGCTCGAGAAATAAAAAAAAAGAATTCAATTTACTGACAAGGAAAATAGATGCTTTTGACCGCTGTGTTTGTTTGCCTGGGTTAAAAATGCTTCTTAGCGGATGATGAATCTTTGAGAAGTATGAATTCTATAGCTTTTGCCGCAGCTTTATTTGTCCACAGCACTTGGCGGTTAAACATTTCCGACAGTTTATCGATCTGCCTCGCACCCTTCCTCTTTTGGTCTAAATTGGTGGATTTTTCTCGTATTTTTTCGATAATACTGCATGGAATTGTTTACATTTACTACTTTCGATATTAGAAAATAAGTTTCGGAGAAACTCGATGACACATTCGCCATTAACGCTTGCGGTTTACGGTTATTGTTTTCCATGGTACTCCATATTCCTATTTAAGAGACAACTTTTTTGAGGCTGTATGACAACCCTGTCAACACACGATCGCATATGATGTTGAATAAGATGCTAAAGTGGAGGCGATATACGTACACTTTACACGCAGTTAAAAGGAAGCATGTACGCATATGGCCTCCACTTTAGCATCCTATTCAACATCATATAAGACTTTGTGTTAGCTGGGAATGCAAGGAATGCAAAATGTTGTGGAGTTCAGGACTTTCAAGTTCTACAGAATCAAGATTCACCATCTAATCTACGATTACTGCTTATCTTCGGTGTTACACATGGTGCCTTGCAATGCACGGTTTTCGGAACATCATGGCTTTCAAGATCTACAAATCTACAGAGGTGTTTCAGAAAAATTCGGGGAGCTCCAGGGTCGTACTTGAAACCCTCTGAAACACCTCTAAAATAACTGTGAAACTCCCTTAAAACACGGCTGTATCGCTCCTGAAACTCCCTAAAACGCCCTTGATACCTCCTGAAACCCCCTGAAGCACTTCTGAAACCCCCTTACAACGCCCCTAAGACCTTCTGAAACACCCATGGGGCCATCCTGAAATCCGCTGAGACCCGCTGAAACACATCTGAAATACCCATGAAACACACGTGAAACGCCCTAGTACCATTCTTTGACGCCTCTGAAACCCGCTGGAAGCTACCCTGACACTATATGAAGCCTCTCAAGACGCTCCTGAGATCTGGTATACCCTCGAATCACCCTGACACACCTTGAAACTTTCATGAGACGCCCTGGAACCCCTATGAGACACCCCAATATCTCTGAAACGCCCCTGTGACACGCTAGATTCCCACCGAAACGCTTCGGAAACCCCCTGATGCCCACCGCCCAAAATCCTTTGAAAAGCTCCTGAGACCACCTTGAGACGCTTTTTCTCTCTACGGGAAATATCATTGTCACCTGAAGCAACACACATGTCAAAAAAGAGACACAGCAGCGCAGGTTTTGGTTGCAAACGAGTCAATGTCAAGTTAGTCTGGCATTGGGTTACAATGTACAACTGTAACTTATGTGAATTGTGCAACCAAAAACCTGCGCAGCGTGACTCTTCTGTGGTATGTGCACTGCTTGTCACAAGTGTTTCATGATACACTTCAACAACTTCAATTGCTTTCTCATTAACCATTACCTCAGCACTAACACTTCCATAATTCCGCCAGGAGTCCCTTCCGGGATTCCTCCAGGAGTTTCTTCTAGAATTTCTCCAGAAGTTCCTTCTAAAATTTCTCCAGGAGTTCCTTCCAAGATTCCCCCAAGAGTTCTTTCTGGAGTTTCTCCTGGAGTTCTTTCCGAAATTCCTCCAGGACTTCCTTCCGAGATTCTTCCATGAGCCCCTTCTTGGATTCCTTAAGGCGTTTCCTTCGAGATTAATTAACTAGTTCCTTCTGAAATTCCCTCATGAGTTTCTTTCTAGATTCCTCCAGAATTTCCTTATGGGAGTACTCCAGGAGTCGTTTCCGGGATTCTCCTAGGAGTTCCTTCCGGGATTCATCAACGAGTTTCTTCTGGGTTTCACCAGAAGTTCCTTCCATGATTCACTCAGTTCCTTCTGGCATTCCTCGGCAAGTTCCTTCCATAATTCCTCCAGAAGTTCCTTCCAGGTATTCCTCCAGGAGTTTCTTTTGGGGCTCTCTAAGCATTCCTTCCATGATTTCTTCAGAAATTCTTCACATGATTCCTTCCGGAATACTTTCAGGAGTTCCTTCCGGGATTTCTGCAAGTGTCCGTTCCGGGATTCTTCCAGGAATTCCTTCAAAAATACCTCCAGGAATTCCTTACGAGATAACTCCAGAATTTTCATATGCGATTTTTCCATGAGTTCCTTCCGAATTTTATCCAGGAGTTTATTCTGGAATTGCTCCAAAGCTACCTTCCATGGTTCCTTCGGGGATTCTATAAGGAGTTCCTTCCGAGATTCCTTACGGAACTCCTCTCGGGTTTCCTCCAAGTGTTTTACCGGGATTTCTCCAGGAAATCCACCTCAGAATCCCCCTACGAGTTCCACCAGGAATTTCTCAAGGAATTCCTCCAAGAATTGCTGTAGGAATTCCTTCAGGAATTCTGCTGCGATACCTCCAAAAGTGCCTTCCGGGATTCCACCAGGAATTCCTTTCGGGATTCCTTCAGAAATTTTTTCCAGGATTTTATCCGAAATTCCTTTCGAGACTCCTCCACAATTTTCTTCCGGGATCTTTTTAGAGAAGTTTGGTGATGAATTCTTAAAAGAAAAGAAGGCTTTTTATTGGAAAATCCTGGAGGAATCCCGGAAAAAATACTTGGAAGAATCCTATAAAAAAGTACTGCAGGAACCATATAGAAAGTACTATTGGAATAATCCCGGGAGCAATTCCTGGAGGAATCCTGGGAGGTATTCATGGAGGCATCACGGGAGGTATTCCTGGAGGAATTTCGGGAAGAATTGCTGGCGAAACCCCACGAGGACTTCCTGGAGAAATCCCGTGAGGAACTCCTGGAGGGATCCCAGGGAGAATTTCTGGAGAAATCCCAGAAGGGGCCGAGGAAGAATTCCTGCGGGAACTCCTGGATTACCGGGAGGTAATCCGGGAGGAATTCCGGAAGGTAATTCTGGAGGAATCCCGGGAGGAATACTTGGAGAAATCCCAGGAAGAGTTTCTGGAGGTATCCCGGGAGGAATTCCTGGAGAAATCCTGAGAGGAATTCCAGGAAGAATCCCGGGAGCATTCGCTAGAGGAAATCCTAAAGGAACTTATTGAGGAATCCCGAAAATAATTTCTGGATGAATCCCGGGACGAATTCCTAGGGAAATCTTGGGAGGAATTCCTGAAGAAATCTCGGGAGTATTTCCTGGAAAAAATGACGGGAGAAATCCCTAGAGGAATTGCTGGGGGAACTTCTTGATGAATCCCGGGAGGAATTCCTGGAGGAATCTCCTGTGGAATCCGGATAATACTGCGGAAGAATCACCCAACAGTAGGCCTGAGGCCCTTACCTACGTGTTACTCGGTCTGTTGCCGCCTGGAGTACGAGGACGAAGAGGTGGTTGTCACTGTGACGACGTAGTGAAAGGATGAACCATTTGTTCATCATTTGACACTTCGCTGGAAGACAAAACACTGTAAATTGCACACTCATAGATGATTACTCATTATGCATACGCACACCCCACAAATTCCTGAAAGAATCCCGGGAGAAATCACTGGATAAATGCCTGGAGGAACTTCTTGAGGAATTCCGGAAGGATTTTCTGTAAGAATTCCGGGAGGAATTCCTGGAGAAATCCCGGTAGCAATCCCTGGAAGAATACCGGGAGGAATCCCTAGAGGAATTGCTGGAGGAACTTCTTGTGGAATCCCGGGAGGAATTCCTAGAGGATTCCCAGGAGGAATCCCGGGAGGAATTCCTAAAGGAATCCCAAAAGGAATTTCTAAAGGAATCCCAGGAGGAATTTCTGGAAGAACCCCAGGAGAAATTCCTGGAAGAATCCTGGGAGGAATTCCTGGAGGATTTTCTTGAGGAATCTTGGGAGGAATTCCTAGAGAAACTTCTTGAGGAATCCTGGTAGAAATTTCTAGAGGAAACCTGAGAGGAACTCCCGGAGAAATCCCGCAAGGATTGGTCTACGTGGTTTATGAACAGCCCCCATGAGGTAGCACGAACGAATACGTCAACAGTTTGTTGCTCCACCCATCAATTGTGTCGCAAGTTTTGTTCACTCTGCAATAGCTTAACGGGTGCCCGTAGCGAAGGTTCGCGCCACACACTCTCCGATGTCCGAAGCTTAAATGGTTAACAACCTGAAGCCCCTGAACTATTGAAACATTTAGCAAATCCCAATCTACTCCAGGAATTTGTCCAGAAACTACGGTGAAGTTTTGTTGGACGTTTTAAATTCCAAGAACGAGTTTCAGTGGTAGATTTGAACGTTTGCAGCGACTACATTGTGAAAGTAGTCTAAGCTATCACTGAAAGTGGTAAAAGAAGAGCGATGCCGCCAGAAGGAAAGATCGTTCGTGATTGCACACGTGTCCACGAACCCGCCGAAGGAGAATCGTCGAGAGGATGCTGGCAAAAGCGTGATTGCAAACAGTGGAAAGCGGAAATGCGTGCAGCACAAAACCTTGTACAAACTGCAATAACAATGAACACGAAACAGAAGTTACAAGTCGATCAGAAGCTTGAATTTGGACGGCAGATTGAAAATAAAAAAAAAAGAAAATCGGGTTAAGTACGGTTCCTTTGAATTCCACTAAGAATTTGCATCTTTTGACAGATACGTATTTCGACCTCAACTGTAAGGTCGTCTTCAGTGTCTTGTACTTGACTCGACTCGAGTCGAGTCAAGTACAAGACACTGAAGACGACCTTACAGTTGAGGTCGAAATACGTATCTGTCGAAAGATGCAAATTCTTAGTGGAATTCAAAAGAACCGTACTTAACCCGATTTTCTTTTTATTTACAGATATTCCCCTAACAAGCCCAGGTTAATCATCGGCAGATTGAAGCCAGTGAAGGTGAACAAGCTCTTCGTTTGCTGTCTTGGGTGCCCCATGCAAAATAGAGGCCTGAGCCAAGACCATTTTTTTTTTAAATAATCTTTATCATAGGATCCTTTTCTCAAATGGTCGTACCCCATCTTGAATAGTTTTTTTAAGACACCACCTTTCCCAAACCATTCTTTACAATCTCCAGAGATTCCCACTCCATAACCTCCTTCAACTTGAAGGACACGATCCTGCTTATCGTCACCTTTGTTCGTGCTAGTTAACGAACCGTTACCGAACCCCACTCGAATGGTTTCACGCCACATATTTTCCTCTAATGCGCCTGATTTTGCCACTAGCAACGCTTCTCCACGTTCAGCCTAATTAGCGTCAACAAGAGCTTCTTCGCCTGGGACGGGATAAAGCGCCAGGGGAGGCGGGAGCCACATCTCAGATTACTAACTGACTGATGTCCAAGGAGGTGGTAAAAGTCCCATTAGAGCTTAAACGTTGGGAAACTTCATCCTGAAGCGGGGTTAAACGGGGGAAGAGAGGATTGAAATTAACGACGCGTGCTTGCCATTTTACTGTCATTAACCCTTTTTTTTCCACCGGCAAGCAGCACACAGGGATGAAAAGATAACCGGGCGCGTGCTTTCGCGTCTGATGAGCTTTTGGTCGGCCGGCCAAGTGGTTAAAAATAACACCCTCGCTTTCGCTATCGCCATTTATCCGAAACTGGGGGAAAGTCTGGAGGGCGACTTCATCTAGCTTTAAACGATGTTAGCCAACCTAGACATGATGACACGAGGTGGTGGGGGGCTTGTTGATGGGAAGTTTTGCGTCCCATCCTCACGGGTCGTAGAAGCCGCGCTTAGGATAGGATGAGTTTATAATTATGCCCAAGGCGGAATTTGTCACCCGCTTTGTCACGTTCGTGGAATCTTGTTGGAGAGATTTTGACCGTGGGAAAAGATACTGCTGAACTCGATAGAAGTCAAGCGGGAAGACTGAAAGGCGCTATCTGTTGCGCTTGTGATGTAATCAACAAATTGTTTAGAGATTCTTTGGATATATTTGAAGACATTAACAGAACAGAGTTCGGACATTGAAGTTTCGTATACGTCTTCTTCTTCTTTTAGGGTCTACATTCGCATTGGAACTTGGCCTGCCACTCTTCAACTTAGTGTTCTTTGAGCATTTCCACAGTTATTATTTGAAGGGCTCTCTTAGCCTGCCATTGCATGATTTGAATACTGTGAGGCAAGTACAATGATACACTATGCTCAGGGAATCGAGAAAATTTTCCCGACCGGAACGGAAACTGAACCCGCCGTCTTCGGATTGGCGATCCATAGTCTTAACCACTAGGCTAACTGGAGACCCTTACGGTTGTAACAGGGGGGTTCAGGGGATGCCTGGGTCGTTCCAGTGGAACTTAACGACGTTTTTGGCAGCCTTAGAGGGATACCAGTAGTGTTACATGGAGCTCCTGGAGGTCCCAGGGGCGTTTCAGGGGGTCTCTGGGGCGTTTTTAGGGGTCCCAGGGGTTCACAATAGGTACCAGGAGGTGCCATGGGCGTTTTAGGGGTTCAGATACTCCCTACTTGGAAATCTTGGGGACATTCCAGAGGTCTCAGGGGTCTCTGGAGCACTTCAGAGGTCTCAGGGGTTTCAGAGGAGTTCCAGAGGGTGTTTGGGGCACTTCAGGGAATCTCAGGGGCATTCCAGGGTGCCCATAGGCGTTTATGGACGAATCAGAAGCATTTCAAGGGGTCGAAAGAGGTTTCATGAGATTACTTGGGGTACCAGGAGTTTTCAGAGCTACTTGCGGTGGTACCAGGGGGTTTCATGGAGATTTAACCCTCTAATACCCAATCCCGCCTTTAGACGGGGTAAAGTTTAAGCATTTTTGTATTTTTCTTGCCTGGGCAATCAAAACTTTTATATTTTTAGCTGATATTTAGAACTGTTCTGTATATCTCAAAAACATTTTTGGTGTCTTTCAAAGCTAATGAACATTTTTAAAAAATCATTGGAAAAATGATGTTTTGGTCATCTTTTAGCTGTTATTGTTTCTTTTGTATTTAATCGAAACCGTTTACGTAATTTCAATTTTTCCTCAATCATTCCTATAGTTAAAGAGTTTAAGGGAGTTGAATATACACTAAAATAATTTTCCTTAATAATACACGGAAAACAAAATGTTGTATAAAAAAATAGTTTAACAATAACCATAAAATCTCAAAATGTTTTTGTTTTAAAAAATCGGTATCTAATGGGCTTTCAGGAAAAAGATACAAGTGTAGGGGGTTTCAAAAATAAAAATAAGAAAAATCAAAAACCGAAATCCACAAAATCGAGAAAAAAAAGAATAATTTTCCAAAACAAGTTCAAATTGATTTTAGATGACGAAAAATGATATTTAGATAAAAAAAAATTGGGTTATGGGGTATCAGTGGCATTTCAGAGTGTTTCAGTATCGTTTCATAGAACCTTAAGGGGCTTCGGGGGGTTCCAGAGTAGCTTTGAGGCGCTGCAGGGTGGCTTGAGTCTCAGGGATTTCATGGAGTCCAAGGGGATTTCATGAGGTACCTAGAAGTTTCAGGAGTGTTTCAGGGGGTTTCAAAAGGTACCATAAAGTCTCAGGGATGCTTGAGACGATTTCAAGGAGTTCAAGGGGGATTCCAGGAGTCTCAAAACCGTTTCGGTGGGACTCAGGAGCGTTCCACGGGGTTCTAGGGGATATCTAGGAGGTTTGATGGGGTCGCAGAAGCACTTCAGAGATCTCAGGGGTATTTCAGTGGGACTGTAAAGGCCCCGACAGGCGCAAACTGTGCAGGCGATGCGGCGCTGAAGGTCATAAGGCCCAAAGCTGCACGAGTCCGCCCATCTGCATGATCTGTACCGGGAAATCCTCGAACAACAGACATCCGATGGGTGGTCCAAGGTGCCCGGCCTTCAAGAAAGCCGCAGTGAACAACAAATCACAGTGCAGGTAACGCAGCTGAACCTGAACCACTGTGATGCGGCTCAGCAACTGCTTTGTCAGGCGGTTTCTGAGTGGGAGACGGATATCGCCATCATATCGGACCCATACCGAGTACCCACCGGCAACGGCAACTGGGTCGCGGATGGGACCAGAAAAATGGCGGCGATATGGACGACTGGTAAATACCCCATCCAGGAGTTGGTGTCTGCTACCTATGAGGGCTTCGTGGTCGCCAAAGTAAACGGGGTCTTCTTCTGTAGCTGTTATGCGCCTCCGCGGTGGCCGATCGAGCAGTTCATGCAAATGCTGGACCGCTTAACGACCGTGCTAACAGGGCGAAGGCCGGTGGTAATAGCGGGTGACTTCAATGCCTGAGCCGTGGAATGGGGAAGCCGTTTCACGAACCAGCGGGGTCAGATCCTGCTAGAAACACCGGCCATCTTAGATGTCGACTTGACTAATGTCGGTACCAAGAGTACCTTTAGTCGAAACGGAGCGGAGTCAATTATTGACGTGACCTTTTGTAGTCCTGGCCTAACAAGTAGTACGAACTGGAGAGTAGATGATGGCTACACTCACAGCGACCACCTGGCGGTTCGCTACAGTATCGACTACAACAACAGCAGACAGCGGATAGAAGAAGAGGCCAAGCCCTCGCAGGTGGAAGACATCATACTTCGACGAAGGGGTAGCTAGGGAGGCGCCCCGCCGTGAGCGAAACTTAATCGGTTTAGACGGCGACGAGCTGGTAGCGGTGCTCTCACGTGCGTGTGATGCGACCATGCCTAGGCGAGTCCACCCTAGAAATGGGAGGCCACCAGCTTACTGGTGGACCGACGCGATTGCGGACCTGCGCCGCGCCTGCCTACGGGCTAGGCGGCGGATGCAGCGAGCACGATCAGAGGAAGAGCGAAACGAACGGCGGGTGGTGTTCGCCGCTGCAAAAGCCGCGCTTAAGACTGAGATAAGAGCAAGCAAAAAGGCCTGCTTTGAGGGTCTCTGTCAGAGTGCCAATACGAACCCGTGGGGTGACGCCTACAGGGTCGTTATGGCCAAGACGAGAGGTGTGATGGCTCCTACAGAGCAATCTCCAGAGATGTTGGAGGGGATCATTGGAGGACTTTTTCCGCGTCATGATCCTAGTCCTTGGCCTCCTTTCGTAGGACAGCCGGGGACTGGGGCTGGCGATGAGAAGAGGGTCACCGATGCGGGACTTGCGGGGATAGCTAAGTCCCTTAGCGTAGGTAAGGCCCCAGGTCCGGACGGAGTTCCGAACCTGGCCTTAAAAGTAGCTATTGCAGAGGCTCCCAAGATGTTCAGGTCTGCTATGCAGAAATGCCTGGACGAGGGAGTTTTCCCAGAAGCTTGGAAGAGGCAGAGCCTGGTACTATTGCCAAAGGCGGGGAAACCACCCGGAGACCCGTCGACATATAGACCAATATGCTTGATTGACATGGCGGGGAAGGTGCTCGAAAAGATCATCCTCAATAGAATGTTGAGGTTCACCGAGGGCGAAAATGGTCTTTCGAGTAACCAGTACGGCTTCCGGAAGGGGAAGTCCACCGTAGACGCTATCTTGTCGGTTACAAAAACCGCCGAGAAAGCACTCGAGCCTAAGAGGAGGGGAATTCGTTTTTTGCGCAGTAGTGACTCTGGATGTTAGGAATGCGTTTAATAGCGCCAGCTGGTCTGCTATTGCCGATGCGCTCTTGCGTCTGGGGATACCGGAGTACCTGTACAAGATTCTCGGAAGTTACTTACAGAATCGTGTACTAGTCTACGACACGGAGGTGGGTCGGAAGTGCTTTCACATAACCTCAGGAGTCCCGCAAGGTTCCATCCTGGGTCCGGTGTTATGGAATGTCATGTACGACGAGGTGTTGAGGTTAGAGTACCCAGTGGGAGTGGTGATTGTCGGATTTGCCGACGACATTACGCTCGAAGTCTACGGTGAAACGATCGAGGAGGTAAAGTTGACTACCAACCACTCGATCAAGGTTGTGGAGGCGTGGATGCGGTCCAGGAAACTAGAGCTGGCTCACCTCAAGACAGAGGTGACAGTTGTTAACAACCTGAAGTCGGAGCAGCAGACGGAGATCAGTGTAGGAGAGTGCACTATCCTATCAAAGCGCTCCGTCAAACACTTGGGCGTGATGATCGACGATAAGCTTACCTTCGGTAGCCACGTCGATTATGCCTGTAAAAGAGCCTCCACAGCTATTGCGGCACTGTCCCGGATGATGTCCAATAGCTCTGCGGTGTACGCCAGTAAGCGCAAGCTTCTGGCTAGTGTTGCTACGTCCATACTTAGGTATGGCGGCCCGGCGTGGGGCACCGCGCTAAGTACTAAATCCTGCCGACGGAAGCTGGAAAGTACTTACAGGCTTATGTGCCTGAGGGTTGCGAGCGCGTACCGTACGGTGTCACACGACGCTCTCTGCGTCATTACTGGTATGGTGCCTATCAGCATTCTTATCAGTGAGGACACGGAGTGCTTCGAAATGCGCGGCACAAGAGGCATACGCAGGACTGCCAGGATGGCCTCTATG
Organism: Aedes albopictus; assembly: GCF_035046485.1. NCBI lineage: Eukaryota > Metazoa > Arthropoda > Insecta > Diptera > Culicidae > Aedes > Aedes albopictus. The sequence goes on along the minus strand of NC_085136.1, from coordinate 82,030,491 downwards.
GTTAAATGGCAGCGCGCGTGGGACAGTTCCACCAAAGGAAGGTGGACCCATAGGTTGATACCGCGGGTAGATAGTTGGATTAATAGGCGCCATGGGGAAGTTACATTCCACCTGACACAGGTCCTTGCAGGTCATGGTTGCTTCCGACAGTATCTACACCGTTTCGGGCATGCGGATTCTCCCGAATGCCCATTGTGCAATGGTTTAGAGGAAACGGCGGAACACGTTTTGTTCGTGTGCCCGCGTTTTCGCACAATGCGTGACCGCATGCTTGCCACATGCGGGGAGGACACAACTCCGGACAACTTGGTCCAGAGAATGTGTGGGGATGAGATTAGCTGGAATGCCGTTTCAACGGCTATCACCCATATCGTCTGGGAGCTACAGAGGAGGTGGCGCGTGGACTCGGAGAATGGCTAGTCCAGATGCAGTTCAAGAGGTGGTCCAGGGGTTCGAAGTCAGCTTCGTAGGTCATACCGGAGCCCTGCGGTCGAGATCGACCCTTACAGCGATTAAGTGGCCGCGGAGAGGAAGTCCCGGTAGCGGTGCTGTCGTGGCGTCAGTCTACTGAGTTGGATCCGAGCCCGCGGTTGGAAAGGGGTCCCCGGCAAGGGTCGGGGTAGGTGAGACCCTGCTGTCTGCAACCTACGGATGCATCTGATAGGGCCTGAAGGGTAGTGATACCCTTCCTTTGCGGGCAGGTCAGATCGGGTTGCATGTGGGCATCAGTTCTTTATGTCCGCTCAGCAGTTGGGCGCGGGTGGGGTTGCCCGCCTTCCGAGGACAAAGGGAGTGGCGAGGACCACTCGGGAAACTGGCTAAGCGCCAGCATGCTACCGTGATGGACTCTCCAAAGCGAGTCATCGATGTTCGTTGCTGCAGGCTACGCAGCTAACCTTGTGGGTGCGATGTGCACTAGCCCCTCTCTGAAGCAATACCTTCTTGGTGGTTCCGGAGAGACGTAGGGTTTGGCAACCATAGGAATGGTTTAGTGGGTACGAGGAGAGAGTAGTCCTGGCTTTTACTTTTGTTGCAGAAGACGGCCTCAGACCTACACTACCCTAACCTTCTGTTAGGGTGTCTGTTGAGCAGATTATCCCCCTATGGTTTCGAAGGAAAAAAGGGGCATTTCAGAGGTTTAAAGAATTACATTTAGGAAGTACCTGAAGGTTTCAGGGGATCTAACAGGGTACCTGGAAGTCTTGGGGACTTCCACGATATTCCACAGAAATACCCTTAAAATCCCCTTGAATGCCCCTGAAATGTCATGGAACGCTTTATGATCCCATTGCACACTGGGCCAGGAACAGAGATTAGCAAGACAAAACCTCTAGCACATTGGGGTTACGTCCTATCAGGTTGATGTCTTCGGCAAAGTTGGTGGGTTTTATCTGCGCCTCAAATTGCGCTTGGAATTTAGTTCGCAAAACCGCCGCATAGGTGGCGCTGCTGTGCTAACTTTTTTATTTCACATCCTAGAGCTTTGGCGTCTTCGGCAAAGTTGTAGAACAGGCAAAAATATGAAAAGTTGTCGAAGACACCAAAACCGTAGCTCTTGAAATAACAAAGTTACATTGAATTTTATAAACGAACAACTTAAATTTTCTGGTTTTATGTCATTCTCTTGTTTTTCAGCCTACATGTTGCCATGGCAACAGTAAACAATAATCGCAGTAGTCGAACAAGATCGTACATTTGAAATTGTATTTCACTCTTGCAACAATCATGCGTTTTGAGGAATAATTCATACATTTGTCTAGGTATTAGTAGAAGAAATTCCTGTTTTAGTGTATATGAGTGATATAGCGTAATCTGCACCTTCCTGATTTTGCCTGAATGAAACACATGTAGGGGGGCTGTTCATAAACCACGTAGACCAAAATATGGCCATCTCAGACCCCCCCCCCCCCCTCCGTCCCCCCTCGTAGACTTTTGTCCATACAAAAATTTTGAAATTTGTATGGAGCGTAGACTTAGGCTAGATACCCCCTCCCCCTCAAAAAGTCTACGTGGTTTATGAACGGCCCCAGGTGAGTTGAGTAAATTCACTTCTTGAATCACTTTTAACATTTGGGACTGCTACAAGACGCCGCCACTCACTTTACGTCACCAAATAAGTTTATTTTCAGTATTTGATAAGTCTAAAGAGGAGCCTAATTTGAGCCCAAACGTATTAAAAAAATAAAATGAATCGGATATAAGGTAGCTGAGATATTGTGGTTGGCGTAAACTGGTTGACAGCGTCTTATATGAGTCCCAACTTTACCTTTGCTTTATCCGTTTTCACGTCAAATCTGAAACAATATCAACTGCAACAGAAAATCTGGAAGATTTGTCAGAGAAAAGTTTCCGAATTATGAATTTTAAAGTTTTTGTGTGATTTCAAAATAGCAGAATGGCTAAAGGTAGATTTTTTTTTATTTCACTAATAGAGTATTCGTACCCTTTTTAAGCATATGGCTCCCATTTTCATCTTACGAAGATCACGGGTTTGAAGCGTTGTTTGTTTTGTTTTTTATTTTTGTATTTTTGTTAGAAGTGAGCACACAAAAAAACAAAAAGAATGGAATCGAACGGTACCGTAATCGCGTGTTTTTAAATAGGATGAATTTGGATGTGTGAGATTATACTTATGACACTCACACTCTAATTATTATATCAGCGTAATGCGTTTGCTGAGAAATTTCATGAGTATCTTTTAAAACATGTCACCATCGGGGCAATTGATTTTAATTTTCATATAAGATTCCACCTACTTCATCGACAGTTTTATGTTCAACAAAATCCCGCAATATTCCGCATGCCTATGCTGCTTACTTCAATCATACTTAATATAATAAATATATTAGTGAATTAAAATACCTTTTGTGCGCTATTTTGACAACCAACAAAGGCCGTGAATGGATAATTTGTTAACTTTTTTTCAGTTTTCCTGTTGATATTGTTTATGATTTGATGTTAAAATGCATGAAACAAAAGTATAAAAGATACTAGAAGTGAATTCACCTACGAAAGATGCGTTTGATTCAATCAGGAAAGTGCACATCGACAGCTAGCGATATAACATTCATATACATTAAACAGGAATTTCTACTAGTAATACAAATGTACAGGGGATAGACAAAATGATCGGGACAGGCAAAATTTTCACTTTCCAAAAAATGTTCAACTAGCTGTAACTTTTCGAAAAGTGCATCAAATATTCTCAAATTTTTACTGTAAGTTCTTCAACTAGTTGTGTATCAGTGGACAAAATTTGGAAAAGATCGGACAATTCTTCACAAAGTTATAAAGATTTTTGGAAAAGATAAAATTATCCGATAGCCAACTTTGAGCTGTTATATCTCCGGATTCAATGAGCCGATCGCAATGAAATTTTGTCCATTTAAGACTTATATAATGAACTCTGGAAAACATTTGACTTAACTTGAAATATTAAACAAGCGAAAAAGTTATAGCGATTTTATTTTTTTCACGATTTCTTAGTAAATTGGTCTATTTTTAATATACATCCCATTACTTTTTCAATTTATTGGCGGCTATGTTGTTACTTTCCTTCAAAACGCATTTATATATAAGTCAATTAGAGGGAAACTAAATGAACTATAATTTGCATCTTGAATTTTGTAACGATGTTGATGTTTTGGATAATTTGGTGTTTTATTATAAAAATAATCTAATCGTTATAATTTTCTTCCGTGTTAAGAATATTAAGTTAAGTCAATGGTTATTCATAGCTCATTATATAAGTCTTAAATGGACAAAATTTCATTGCATTCGGTTCATTGAATCCGGAGATATAACAGCTCAAAGTTGGCTATCGCATAATTTAACCTTTTTCACAAATCTTTATTACTTCGTAAAGAATTGTCCGATCTTTTCCAAATTTTGTCCACTGATACACAACTAGTTGAAGAAGTTACAGTAAAAATTTGAGAATATTTGATGCACTTTTCGTAAAGTTACAGCTAATTGAACATTTCTTGAAAAGTGAAAATTTTGCCTGTCCCGATCATTTTGTCTATCCCCTGTATAGATTATTTCTAAAAACGCATGATTGTTGCAAGAGTGAAATACAATTTCAAATGTACGATCTTGTTCGACTACTGCGATTGTTGTTTTCTGTTGCTATGGCAACATGTAGGTAGGCTGAAAACAAGAGAATGACATAAAACCGAAAATTTAAGTCTTTCGTTTATAAAAATCAATGTAACTTTGTTATTTCAAGAGCTACAGTTTTGGTGTCTTCGACAACTTTTCATATTTTTGCCTGTTCTACAACTTTGCCGAAGACGCCAAAGCTCTAGGATGTAGAATAAAAAAGTTAGCACCGCAGAGCCACTTATGCGGCGGTTTTACGAACTAAATTCCAAGCGCAATTTGAGGCGCAGATAAAACCCAACAACTTTGCCGAAGACACCAACTTGATTGGACGTAACCCCAATGTGCTAGAGGTTTTGTCTTGCTAATTTCTGTTCCTGGCCCAGTGTGCATTGATACGCTCCTGGTTTCCACGTAATCCATTTAAAATGCATCTGAAAATCATTGGAACGGCCTCAAAACATTCCTGAAATCCCCCTAAAATGTTCCTGGATAGCCCCTGAAGTGTCCCTGAAATGCTTCTAAATGCCCCTGGAATCTCTCAGAACGTCCTTAAAACGTCCCAAAAATTCATAAAGAACCTTGAAGCACCCTGAAACGACCCTGGAAACCCCTTGAAGAACTCTGGCAATGGTATCAACCGCCACTGAAACATCTTGGAATGCCCTTAAAACTTTCCTGGACCTCCTGAAACTCTCGGATATGCCTTTACAATGTCTTGAAACGCCCCTGAAACCTAAAAGTCCCTGAAATTGCCGTAATCTCGTTGAAATACCCCTAAATGCTCTTAAGAAGCTCTTGAGACTAGCGAAACCTCTTGAAATGACCTTAAAAGGCTCCAGAGACCCTAAAAAAAATCGCCCCTAAAATACCTTGAAACGCCCTTAAAACCTACATAATCCCATTGAAACGCCCTCATAATGCCTGCAATCTATTTGAAATACTCTTGCAATCCCTTAGAACGCATTTAAAAGACTCCAGAAACCTCCTCAAATGCTACTGAAAACCCCAAGAACCACCCTTGAAATGCTATCAAACGCTCCTGAAACTCTCTGAAATGACTTGGTACGCATGTCCAAGTACTGGTTTACATTAATAAACTCCACCAATTCGCGACTCCCATCATCGATTTATACCCGTCGCGCAAAACCTTAACCCTCTAATACCCAAATTTTTTATTTTGATCTAAATATCATTTTTCGTCATCTAAAATCGATTTAAACATGTTTTGGAAGATAATTCTTTTTAATTCTCGATTTCGTGAATTTCAGTTTTTGATTTTTCTAATTTTTATTTTTGAACATCCCCACACTTTTATATTTTTCCTGGAAGCCAATTTGGGGAACGATTTTTTTGAGATGAAAACATTTTGAGATTTTATGATTATTGTTGAAATATTATTATTTTAAATTTTTTTCACAGTAAATTTTATTTTCCGTGTATTTTAAGGAAAATAATTTTAGAGTGTATTCGATTCCCTTAAACTATTAAACAAGGATAGAATGATTTGGGAAAAATTTTAAATATGTTAATTGTAGCGATTCAATACAAAATAAACAATGACTTCTAAAAGGTGACTAAAACATCAATTTTTCAATGATTTAAAAAAAATGTAAATACGCTTTTAAATACACCAAAAACCATTTTGAGATATACAGAACAGTCTAAATATCAGCCAAAAATATAAAAAAAAAGATTTTCCACGAAACAAAAATTACAAAAATGCTCAAACTACACCCCGTTTAAAGGCGGGATTGAGTATTAGAGGGTTAAATTGACTCAGCATCTGAGTCTAGAAAGATGAATCGTTCATTATCTCCGTTTTGTACCTTTCTCTTAGCTCTCCACCTCAACCCACGATGACCAACGGAAATGCTCTCGGGGGAGCACTTCCAACTTGGTAATAATTTCACCGAAGCAGTTCCCTGCCGGTAGCTCAACAGTTCTTCTATTTCGCGAATTTACGCTACAACTGGACTTTAGTTTGTCTATCGCTATTATTATTATTATTATTATTAGTTTATTAAAGACATTTTACCACTAGAGTGGCATTCGTGTCGACTCTATCGCTATTGATTTTCATACTTACAACTATAATTGTAAAATAAATAGATTTTTTTTCTAAGAATGACTACCGGACGGGAATTGAACCCAGATGAACTTGTTGTTCGGCATTCACCTAAAGGAACAAAAAATACAAACGTAAGTAACAGCCAGATCCGTTTTGCGGCTGTTCTCGAAACGGCATTTAAAATAATTTTTCTGCTTTCAAACCGACTTCGCCTTTGAGTGGTTTCGCGCTTCTCATCCTACACATTGAGCCCAAATTGCGCTTATTCTCGGTTGGTGGATTGCTGCTTCCATTCAGTAGAATGTTACGCAAAAGAAGCGGCCAATAATCAGATGGTAGCGTGGGCGAACCGCTACCAGGACTCAGAGATGGAAACACTCTCATCGTGAATCAACTCGCGAGTGTAAAAGCAACAAACGGTTTACTCACGGTGCCGAGAGTAAGCCGTGTGTGAGTTTATTCGCACCCGCTTGCTTCACGAGTATGAAGCACAACAAAAACAAAAACACTCATGAATTTTTATTCGCGAAGAACAAGTGGAGATGCGGGAATTGTATTTTAGCGCGATTTTAATAGCAAAACAAGTAATTATCCATCAGATAGTAGTGTTTTGTACTTTATTGTTCCTGAAAAGTTAATCTGTCGGCCGTGTAAATTCGTTTTTTCACAAAATTGAAAAATGTTCAGAGCTGCTTCGCGAATCAATCACGAGTGCGACCAGCTTCGTTAGCTCGCGAGTGAAGGAAGTGCGAATATATTCTGGCTTCTGTTGTTCACGAGTAGGATAGCTTTGCGTTTGTGTCTACTTAGCTGCATTCCTCACTGTTTTCCATCACTGACCAGGACCAAGCCACAACATCCCAACCGAAAAACGAAAGGCCGACCTGAATCTCACCGCTCCACCGTCCCAATTAGATTACCCCGCGAGACTAACTTTATGACCATATTTTCATATCCTCTAATTTCATTCAATTTAACGCAACCAACGCTGCGTGCAGAGATAACAAGCGGTTGAATGAGATTCGCTTGTCTTACCCGACCATCGCGTCGGGACGACGGACCGTACCTACTACCGGAGCGGGATTGACGGTTCGTTGAACAATACCGGAAACGCGTGCACGGCTCATCCTCATTCCAGCAGTTGGGCCGGCGCCCATCGTCGCGTCGCCGCGCTCGGCATTTTGGGAAAGTGGTACCTACAACAACCAAGGTTGACCGAGATTTTCTGGTTGGCTTTTTGGCGGGAGATGCTTTGCCGCTCGCGCAGCCCACTGCAAAACAAGAAGAAACGCATCAACGCAATCCATCATCGGAGTCATCAATCTTTTTGACGCGGACGCGGTCTTAGTGGCACCAATAAGCTAGAGAGAGACTATTCGGTCTAGAATGGATGGCGGCGCGGCGGCAGCCACCCCTAGATTGTGATCGTTTGTTGAACATCGGTTTAATCAGATTTTGTACGTTTGTTTGTTCGAGCTCGGCGGGCTTCGGATGGGCTACCAAGTGGAAGTTGTTGGAATGATTATAATGGCTCGGCCGTTGGTAGCAGTAGAAGAAAATAACAGGAAACCCATTTTGAAGCGACGCTTTGATAATGGCTTTTTTGGCTCGGGTGCGTTCAAGGGCATGTCCTTGTCGGCTTCCGTGTTTGCTGTCTAAGCAGTTTAAGTGCTTTGTAGGTTGAAATTTGGGGCGAAAGAAATAAGGTCAAGTTTAAATAATGGCTGTGTTGAGCTACGGTTAACCTGTATAATGACGTTTTCATTGGCGTAACTAGAGGGGGGGCCAGGGGGGCCAGGCCCCCCCCAGAATCCGCCAGGCCCCCCCCAGAAATTTTTCATGACTTTATATATGGAAATTAGAAAAAATCTGAAACCACTGTCGTGGTGACAAACATAGATCTATATTCTCAATTTAGTTGAAAATCGGAGTTTTCGACTAGCGAAGTTGGATTTTTCCGAAGACCACATTATCAACAAGACTTGCAACACTGCTGAAAATCGGGAGTCACTGCTAGCAGCGCCACCCCGGATGAAGGTGGCACTATTCATGATAGTATGTGTAAATTTTCATACTCGCACCAATACACTCTTACACTTTTACACAAATGTACCACCTTAGCTCACCAGGCGGCGATGCCGTCGGTGACGCTTGCCGTTAGTATGGGAAAATAACAGAGTTGCATGTCTTCTTGATAAAGTAGTCTTCGATTTTTCTCCAAATCCGTGCGTCGGACCTACTTCGGAAGTGGTGCACGGATTTGGAGAAAAATCCAACTTCGCTAGTCGAAAATTCCGGATTTCAACTGCACGTACAGTAATAGAAATTTATTTGGCATAATATGTGTTTGAATTGACAGTTATTTGAGACAATTCTCAACTTGTCACTCTTTACAAGATCATTGTCCAAAATAGTCTATGTAGTTAGTTAGTTTTGTTTGAAAATATTATATAATCAGAATTATATAAAAAGCAGTACATCAGATGTACTTTGTACATCTTCTTTTTTAAATGGCTGAGAAATTAAATCTAAATGATAATATCCAGAAACTCCTGGATGGGTATCTTTAAGAATCTTTGAATTTTCTAGCAGCATTACTGCAAAATATGGTTAAGTGCTTCTTTATGGAAATCAAGTATCATATGGGAAAAAAACTCTGGTTGAATTTGCCATGGAATGCCAGCCAAAGTTTGTGAATTCTTAATGAGAATAGATGTACGTAGCTAAAGCGTAAACGCGAGTGTATTCATTAAAACCATGCTGGAGGTGATTTCTAGTCGGTCACTATTAATTTCTTTTATTTCGTGGGCCAGGGGTATTTTTGCGTCTATCAAACAACGCACCAATTCAAATGGTCATTGAGGAAGTTTTAATATATTTAAAAGCTGGTGCTGCAAGATGCAATCGTAAGTTTGAAGGTATTCATGATTGGACTTGTAAAAGACTTGGTATTCATAAGATAATTGTGAACGAATTCCTGGATGACTTCTTGGAGAATTTCTTGGCTTCTATTAATGGGTGGAATGATTCGATCAGTGGAATAAGAAAGAATACCGAATTTACAGAGCGATATAAAATAGACTTTTTTGGACAAATTCCTGGCGGATTCCCTGGAAAAGTTAATGTATTGATTGATAGATTTGTCTTTTTTAAAGAGACTTTCAGTCCTTGGCTCCAAAGTTAATGGATAAATTTCTGAAGGAGGCATCCCTGGAGAAGTTCCTGGAGTAATGCCTGGAGCATTAGAGAAATTTCTGATGGAATTCCAAGATAAATTTCTAGAAGAATTCCCAGAGGAATTTCTGGAGGAATTCCAGGAGGATTTCTTGGAGGAATCTCACAGAGGAATCCCTGCAGGAATTTCCGGTATATGCTTGGAGGAATTTCTGGTGGAATTTCTAGAAGAACCTGTGAAATAACTCCTGGACGGATTTCTAGAGGAATCCCTGGAGTTGAAATTCATGGATTTATTCCTAGAGGAAACCTGAAAGAATTTCTGGAGGATTCCCTTGGAAAAAATCCTATAGAATTTCCTGAAGAATTTCCTGAACGAATATCGGAAGCAATCTCTAAAGGATTTCCTGCAGAAATTCCTGGAGGAATGCTGTAGGAATTTCCGAAGAAATTCCGGGAGGGATTCCTGGATCAATATCTGAAGAAATTCCTGTAGGAACTGCTGAAGAAATATCTACGGTAAATCTTGGTGGAATTTCTTGAAGAGCCCCTGGAGACACTGTAGTAGTAATTTCTAAGGAATTCCAAGAGGAATATGAATTCCTATATGAATTCCTGAAGGACTTTCTGAAGGAATTCCTGGAGTATTTCCGAAGAAACCTCATAAGGAATTCCCGCAAAATTTCTTAGAGAAATTTCTACAAAAATTCTTGAAAGAATCCCTGGAGATATTCTTGGAAAGAACCCTGGAGAAATCCCTGAAACAAATTTCTGGAGGAACCTTAGGCGGGATTCCTGGAGGAACTTCCGGACAAGTTCCAGGTGGAATTTCAGGAGGAATTTCTGGACAAATCTTTATAGGAAATCTTGGGGAAATCCCATGGAACTATTCATGGATGAATTCCAGGAGGAATCGCTTAATCAATTCTTTGAGGAATCCTTCAATGAATTCCTGGAAGAATCTCTAGAGGAATTCTGGAAGGAATCCATGGAGAAATTTCTGAATATATTCATAGAGAAATTCCTAAAGAAATTCCTAGAGAAATTCCTAGAGGAATTCTAAGAGGAATTTCTGATGGAGTTCCAGGAATTTCTGGAGGACTTACAGGAGCAATTTCAGAAGGAATTTCTGGAAGAATTACTGGAGAAATCATCGGAGGAATTTCTGGAGGAATCCATGAAATAATTCCTGGAGGAATGTGAAGAGGAAACCGCGGAGATGAAATTCCTGGATTAATTCTTGGGGGAAACCCTGGAAGGATTTCTGGAGGAATTCCTGGAACAATTCCTGAAGGAATTGCTGTACGAATTTTCGAAGAAATTCCTGGAGGAATTCCTGGATCCATTCCTGAATAAATTACCGAAAGTATTCCTGAAGAAATACCTGGGGTATTTTTTGGTGAAATTCGTGGTAGAACTCCTGGAGGAGTCCCTGGAGAAATGCCTGGATGAAATCCTGGTAGAATGCCAGGAGGAATACCTAGAATAATTCTTGAATAAATTCCAGAAAGAATTTGTGGGGAAATTTTTAAAAGAATCCCTTGAGGATTTCCTGGAAGATTCCTGAAAAAATATTTGAAGGAATTCCTAGAGAAATCACAGGAGGAAATCATTCAGGAATCCCAGGAAGAATTATTGGAATATTTCTTGGATAAACTCCAGGAGGAATTCTTGGGGTAGTTTCTAAATGAATCCCTGGAAGATTTTCTAGATAAATTCTTGGAGATATTGCGGTAGTAATTTCTGAAGAAATCCTGGATTAACGCCTGGAGGAATCCCTATAGAAATCTCTGGAGGAATGCCTGGAGTAACCCCTGGATAAATTCCTGGAGGCATGCCTGTATCAATTCCTGGAGGAATCTCTCGAGAAATTCCTTAAGAAAACCCTGGAGGATACCCTGGGGAATTTCCTTGAAAAATCCCTGGAGAAATACCTGGACTAATGCCTGGAGTAATCTCTGGATACATTTGTAGATGAGTTCCTGGTGGAGTTTTCAAAAGAATTCTGGGAGCAATCTAGTGGAGTTTGGAGTTTTTAGAAGAACTCCTGAAGCAATCTCTAGATGAATTACTGGAGAAATCCCGGAATGAGTCCATGGAGAAACTCCCAGGAGAAATTTCTAAAGAAACCTCTTGAAAAATTCCCAGAGGAATCCTTAGAGAAATTTCCTTGGAAGAATCCCTGGGAAAATTCTTTGAAAAATCCCTGGAGGAATCCCTGAAGCAATTTCTGGAGAAACCTCAGGAGGAATGCCTTGAAAGTTCTGGAAAAATTCCTGCAGGAAGTTCTGGATAAATTCCTTGCGGAATTCTTGAATGAATTCCTGGAGGAATCTCGAGAGAAATTCTGGAAGCAGTTAATGGAGGAATTTCCGAAATTTCTGAAGAAATTCCAAGAGAAATTTCTGAAGAAACTCCAAGAGAAATTTCTGAAGAAAATCCAAGAGAAATTTCTAGATGAATTCCCAGAGGAAGTTTTGGAGGGATTCCTGAAGAAATTGCGGTGGTAATTTCTGAAGGAATTTCTATAGGAGTTCCTGGATCAATTCCTGGAGGACTTTCTGAAGGGATTCTTGGGGTAATACTTAAGTAACCTCTTTAGGAATTCCTGGAGGCATCCTTAGAGGAATTTCTAGAGAATTACTTGGAAGAATCCCTGGGGGAATTCTTGCAAAAAAAAACCTGGAGGAATCCCTGAGACAATTTCTGGGAGAACCTCAGGAGGAATTCCTGGACAAATCTCTATAGGAAATAAATCTTGGGGAAAATTCGTGGAACTATTCATGGAAGAACTGCAGGAGGAATCACTAAATGAATATCTTGAGAATCCCTGAATGAATTCCTGGAAGAATCTCGAGAGGAATTCTGGAAGGAATCCATGGAAAAATTTCTGAAGGAATTCCTGGAGAAATTTTTAGACGAATTCAGAAAAGAATTTCTGGTGGAGTTCCAGGAGGATTTTCTGGAGGAATTACTGCAGGAATCATCGGTGGAATTCCTGGAGGGATCCATGAAATAAATCCTGGAGGAATGTGCAGAGGAAACCCTAAAGAAAAAATTCCTGGAAGAATTTTCGGAGGAATTCATGGAAGAATTCCTGGATCCAAACTTGAATAAATTCCTGGAGTAATTCATGAGGAAATACCTGGGGTAATACCTGGAGAAATTCTTGGTAGAACTCTTGCAGAAGTCTCCGGAGAAATGCCTGAATGAAATCCTAGAGGCATGCCAGGAGGAATACCTGGAATAATTCTTGAAAAAAATCCGAGAGGAATTTCCGAAGGAGTTCCTGGAGGAATCTCAAGATTCATTCCTGATGAAATACAAAGTGCGATTTCTGAGGGAATTCCAGGAGGATTTTCTGAAGAATTCTCAGGGGAAATACTGAAGAAACGCTGAAATTCCTGAGGAAATCCTGAAATCCTGGATTAATTCGTGCGGGATTTTCTGAAGGAATCCCAATAAGAGTTCTTCTAGAAATGTTTATAATAATCTCGGAATTCGTTTTTGTAAGAATAACAGAAGAAATTTCCGGTGAATCCCTGGAGGAACTTTTGAAGTAATTTCTGAAGAAACCCGATGAGGAATCCCGGAAGCAAGCCCCATTAGGAACTCTTTATGGAATCTCAGGAGAGCTTTCTTAGCGAATACCTGGAAGATTTTTTGTAGGAATATTCCTGGATAAAAAAATGAAGAAATCAAATCTGTAGAAATCTCTGAATACCTGCAGAAATACCTTAAAGGATCTCTGGAGAAATCCCTGAAGGAAACTTCGAAAAAAGCACTGGAACAATTACTGGAGGAACCTCTAAAGATATCTCAGGACAAATCCCCGAAAAAATGTCTAGTGGAATCCCTAGATGAATTCTTGATTGAATTTCTGGAAGAAGCCAAGATGGAATCACTGAATTAAGCTGTGGAAAAAAATCTTGGAGGAATTTTTCGTACTCATGTAGTTTACAAAACTATGAACAAATCAGAAACAGTCATTTTGATTACTCAAAACTACAATACTGATTTGCATATTCACATATCGGGCGCCCATCCCGCTTAAAATTCTCTCAAGTCAGGCCCCCCCTGGGCCCCCTCCAGGAAAAAATCCTAGTTACGCCAATGGACGTTTTTTTACTCTTCTTACATCCATAAGAAGGGCTCACTCGAAAAACCGACTTTCGATCTGAGGCCCGGAGGACCGAGTCTCAAATACCATTCAACTCAGTTCGACGAATTGAGCAAATGTCTGTATGTGTGTCAGTGTTTTTATTATTTTTTTTTAATTTGCTCAACAGACACCCGAACAAGAAGGTTCGGGTAGTGTGGGGCTAAGGCCGTCTTCTACAACAAAAGTAAAAGCCAGGACTACTCTTTCCGCGACCCACTTAACACATTCCCATGGTCGCCAAACCCTACGTCTCTCTGGAACCTCCAAGAAGGCATTGTTTTAGAGAGGGGCTAGTGCACATCGCACCCTCAAGGTTAGCTGCGTAGCCTGTAGCAACGAACATCAATGATTCGATTTGGAGAGTCCACCAAGGTAGCATACTGGCGCTTAGCCAATTTCCCGAGTGGTCCTCAAAACTCTCTTTGTCCTCGAAAGGCGGGATGGGTCAACCACCACGCCCGCGCTCAACTGTTTAGCAAGCATCAAGAACTGATGCTTACGTGCAACACACTCCGACCTGCTGGAGGCAAGGGTATCACTACCCTTCAGATCCTGTCAGCTGCATCAGAAGGTTGCTGATAGAAGGGTTCCCACCTGCCCTGGCCCTTACCGGGGACCCCTTTCCAACCGCGGACTCGGATCTAACCTACTAAACCAACACCACGACAGCAACGCTACCAGGATGTTCACTCCTCGGCTACTTTATCGCTGTAAGGGTCGATCTCGATCGCAGGGCACCTGTATGACCTACGAATCCGCCTCCGAACCCCTGCACCACCTTTTGTTCGCATATGAACTAGCCATTCTACGAGCCCACACGTCACCTCCTCTGTAGCTCAAAGATAATGTGGGTGATAGCCGTTGAAACGGCATTCCAGCTAAACTCATCCCTACACATCCTCTGGACAAGATTGTCCGGAGTTGTGTCCTCTCCGCATGTGGCAAGAATGCGGTCATGCATTGTGCGAAAACGCGGGCAAACGAACATTCGGGAGAATCCGCATGACCGAAACGATGTAGATACTGTCGGAAGCAGCCATGGCCTGAAAGGACCTGAGTCAGGTGGAATGTTTCTTCCCCATGGCGCCTGTTAACCTGTGGGTAGCTATCGGTACTTAGCACGGTGCCCCACGTCGGACCGCCATTCCTTAGTATAGACGTAGCACCACAAGTCAGAAGCTTGCGCTTACTGGCATACACAGCAGAGCTATGGGACATCATCCGGGACAGTGCAACTAAAGCTGTGGATGCTTTTTTGCAGGCGTAATAAACATGACTACCGAAGGTAAGCTTATCGTCGATCATCACACCCAAGTGTTTGAAGGAGCGTTTCGAAGTGATAGTGCAATCGCCTACACTGATCACCGCTTGCTACTTCAACTTTCGGTTGTTCACAACCACCACCTCAGTTTTGTGGTGAGCCAGTTCCAGTTTCCAGGATCTCAACCACTCCTCCACAACTGCGATCGAGTGGGCAGAAGTCAATTCCACTTCTTCGATCGATTCACCGTAAACCTCCAGCGTAGTGTCGTCAGCGAAGCCGACGATCTCCACCCCCACCGGGAATTCAAACCTCATCGTCGTACATGACATTCCATAACATCGGACTCAGGATGGAACCTTGCGAGACTCCTGAGGTTATGCGAAAGCACTTCCGACCAACCTCTGTGTCGTAAACTAGTATTCGATTATGGAAGTAACTTCCGAGAATCTTGTACAAGTACCCGGGTATCCCCAGACGAAGGAGCGCATCGACAATAGCCGCCCAGCTGGCGCTATTGAACCCGTTCCTTACATTCAGAGTCACTCCTGAATAGTAACGAATCCCCCTTCCCTTAGGATGATCGTTTCCGCACCTTCCCGCCGTTTCGATTAAGCATATCGGCCTATATGCCGACGGGTCTCCGGGTGGTTTCCCCGCCTTCAGTACCAGACTTTGCCGCTTCCAAACCTCTGGGAAAACTCCCTCGTCCAGACATTTCTGCATAGCAGTTCTGAACATCTCCGTTCTGACCTGGGGCCATATCTACGCTAAGGGATTTTGCTATCTTCGCAAGTTCCATATCCTCTCCTCATCGCCAGCTCCAGTCCCCGGCTGTCCTACGAAAGGAGGCCAAGGACTAGGATCATGACGCGGAAAGCCCCTCGATGATCCCAATTTTTTTTTTGCTTGCCCTTATCTCGGTCTTCACGCGGCTTTTGCATCGGCGAACACCCGCCGTTCTTTTCGCTCTTCCTCAGATCATGTTTGCTGCATCCGCCGCCTAGCCCGTAGGCAGGCGCGGCGCAGGTCAGCAATCGCGTCGGTCCACCAATAAGCCGGTGGTTTTTCATTTCTATGGTGGACTCGCTTAGGCATGGTCGCATCGCATGCACGCGAGAGCACCGCACCGCAACCAGCATGTCGCCGTCTAAACCAAGTAGGTTTCCCTCAAGGTGGAGCGCCTTCCTAAATAACCGAAGTATGATATCTTCCACCTACGAGGGCTTGGCCTTGGCCTAGTCGCCTCTTCCTCTACCCGCTACCTGCTGTTGTTGTTGTCAAACCTGTAGCGAACCGCCAGATGATCGCTGTGAATGTACCTATCATTCTCGAGTTCAAAGTACTTGTTGGGCCAGAACTACAAAAAAGTAACGTTAATAATCGGCTCCGTGCCGTTCCGACTAAAGGTACCCTTGGTACCGACATTAGACAAGTCGTCATCTAGTAAAGGCAGTGTCTCTAGAAGGATCTGACTGTGCTAATTGTTGAAACGGCTTCCCCATTCCACAGCCCAGGCATTAAAGTCACCTGCTATTACCATCGGCCTTCACCCTGTCAGCACGGTCATCATTCAGACCAGCATCTGCGTCAACTGCTTGATCGACCACCGCGGAGGCGCATAACAGCTACAGAAGAAGACCCCGTTTACTTTGGCGACCACGAAGCCCTCATCGGTAATAGACACCAACTCCTAGACGGGGTATTTACCCGTTTTTCTGAACCTATCCGAGACCGAATTGCAGTTAACGGCGGGTACTCGGTATGGGTCCGATATGATGTCGATAGCCGCTCCCCACTCAGAAACTGCCAGACAAAGCAGTTGCTGAGCTGCGTCACAGGGGTTCAGGTTCAGCTGCGTTGCGTTACCTGCACTATGACTTGTCAGCTTTGGCTCTTCTGAAGGCCGGGCACCTTGGACTCCCTTAGGATGCCTGTTGTTAACGGATTTCCCGGTACAGATCAAACAAATGGGTGGACTCGTGTAGCCTTGTGCCTTATGACCTTCAGCGCCGCATCTCCTACACAGTTTGCGCCTGCCGGATCCTTTGCAGTCCCATGACTTGTATCCTGGTCCACGACACCTAAAGCAATCCTCCGGTGGCTCGTGGAACGTCAGGCGACATACGCACTTGTCCTTGCTGGCCCCTTCCGTAGCCTAACGGCTGCGGCAGCCAGCTGCACCTCGCACTGTTGCCGCAGTGCTGTGACGAGCACTTCCACTTCGGTGAAGTCGTAGAGGTCTTTGACCTTCAGAGTCGCCTCTTGTGTGAGACCCCTCATCATTACTACTTCACCAAGGACCTCTTCCGCCAACCTCTTGTAGGCGGCGCCCTTGCGCTCCTTATCGCGCTTCAGCTCCAGGATCATCTTGCGAGCGCCGCCTAGTAGCGTCTCACCTGACGACTAACTCACACGCTTCTGCGATTGCTCGTCATTAGCAATCATGCCAGGCGTACTCCTGGGGCTACCCGCGAATGCGAAGGCCTCCGTCTGGGTAGCCTTAGACATCTTCAACTTCTCGGGCTCTGCCACTGCCGCAGTTGCCATGAGTTCATCATGTTCCTGCTTGGTCACCATCGTTGCCTTACGAAGTCTCATTAGGGCCTGCTTGATGTCCTTACTGGTGTTAGACTTTGAGGACGCAAAGTCATCAACCACTCGCCGTTCAAGTTAGTCGGGAGGAAATGGGGTTTCCTTTTCTCCACTTGCCATGAAGAATACCTATCGCTACTAACCCTACATACTTTTTTTTATTATCGTTAGTTAAGCTCATGCCCCACGAGTTGCAAAAAGAGGTTTGCCACGCCAGAGCCCTGCATTAACGCAAAGCTGGAAGCTACACAGTAACGGGTATTCGGAATGGATTCGCTATAATGATAACACTAGTTTACAGCATTTTTGAACTCGGTAAGCTGATGATCATTTTTGGTGTAGAAACATGCCCTGATTTCGAAAACGCAAAAGAAAAAAAAATACAGTAGAGCGGAATTTTTTTCGACTTTCCACTTCAATCGATTTGAAATCGATTTTTGTTCTATTTTTAAGCAAAGTCGCTCACTTCAAACATCTCATTCTCCGTAATCAATGCTCCGATTGAGCTGAAATTTTTACTGTAACTCGCCTACATATGATATGTCAACTAAACGTCGTGGAAGAATTTTTAAGTTGTTTTTTTTCTCATTGAAAAAAATACATTTCTTCTAAAAATTTTGGGAATTTGGCTAAAATTTAAGAAGATCGTCCCTAAAGCTCGCCAATATCTTGAATTTCATCAATCTGACGCAAATCCTGTATTCAGATGATTGAATGGTATTGTATTCAGGTTTCAATTGATGATTTTCCATATCCATCATCATTTTTTTTTAACCGAAAACACTGCGTTACCAAAATAGGACCAGTGACCTTCCTGTCACACTCGTGGCCACTGACTGGGGGTAACGATTACCAAGACAATGAATATAAAAACTATGAAGATAGAGCCGTCCTCTATTATGTTGCAAGGACGCTGCACAGTGGTTCCACCATAGGTCTAAACCTTTGACCACAATCAACTGTGATATCATTGTGGTAACATAAAGTTTATTGTTTTTTTTCTAATTTCAGTCGTTTGCATTCATCACTCTACCATCCAACATGTATTTAGTTGATTGTGTTCGATTCTTATGTGGTTGAAAACGATGTAAATGTAAAATTTAGATGCTACTTTGTCATCTTATTTGAATAAGTGTGTCGGTTTATGATTTTTCAACTAAGTCTAAAAAAATTGATAATTTTCAACAAGCCGGAAAAATGTTTCCCCTTACGATCTCTTCGGACGTTTTTTTAAATAAATCTTCCCCATAATATAAAACAATGATTTACTGACGAATTCAGCTGCGACCGTTTGCGACTAGATTAGTCATTTAAGAGTCGTACCTTTATGCACTGAAAACTGTCAGCTTTTACCCTCTCAATACATTACATTTCACTATTCTTAAGCAGCTGTGAGTACCATGGATTGCCCAAACTACATTCATACCTCGATATAACGTAACAACATTTTTATGTTCGTTACAATACTTCAAAGTTACGTTATATCGAAGCCAAAAAAGATCCCCCCAAAAATTATGTTATTCACTCAACAATGATTTTAGCCTTGTTTAAATGTGTTTTTTGTCATTGTATTTCATATACCTATCTTAAAAAGTCAACTTTATAGTATACCTTTTTATATCTAACTATTTAAAATTTAGACCAATATCTCATAAAACAAGATTCTTTTCCATTTTTACATACCGAACTGCTCAAGCGTCAAACGTTATCTGTTCATGTGATTATAAGTAACAAATCCCCTAGCAGGTAGCGGTGGAGCGTACATCTTTTCTTTTTCAGCAGTGGAAAATCCAAAATTTCCTATACGATGATGCCTCCTAGAATTCCTCTTGAGATTCCTCCAAAATTACCTCGGGAATTCACCCAGGAATCCCTTAGTGAAATATGTACCTTCTGTGATTTAGTTCCTCAAGAGTTATTTTTTCAAGGATTCAAACTCCTCCATTTATTCCTACTGGCTTTAATCTGCTAGGATTCCTCTAAAAAGGGCTTTGAAATAGGACACAATTGGTAAAGTACTAGAATTGTAGTAATGAGCTGAATTTTTGTATGGTGAGATGGTCAATTCTCCGTTTCTGCAATGAAATGGTGCAAAAAGCGTGGGTATTATTATTCCTTGCCTAATTTGATGCTGATTGAGCAAAATTTTGGATAACTATGTTGTTTATGTTGCAAGAAATAAAGAAAACAACAACACTGTTGCCCAAATTTTTGCTCAAACAGCATCAAATTAGGCAAGGAATAATAGTACCCACGCTTTTTGCATCATTTCATTGCAGAAACGGAGAATTGAACTTCTCACCATACAAAAATTCAGCTCATTATGTATTACAAATCTAGTACACTAAAACCCCAATTTACGCTCACTTCTTTTGCGCCAAACTCAATTTGCGCCCCCCGATTAACGCACTAATTCCCAAATAACGCTCCCCCCATTTACGCACTAATTCCCAAATAGCGCTCCCCCAATTTACGCTCCTTAGGCGTAAATTGGGGTTTTAGGTAAGGACTGTTCAATTTATAAAACGGACAACTTTATAAGGCTATAAAAAGAAGACGCGTAGTTCAAATTTAACCACACTTGCTTCGTTGTTCAGTACATCATCTGCCATTACAATGATAATTTTTGAATCGAATAAAAATAGTTTTATTTTATAGAAAATCGGCCAGGTGCTAACTAAGGTGAATTTTTTGATTGCTGAAAATTGAAAATATATATAAAATTACTGTTCACATATGGTATATCGTTTTTAATACCAGAAAAGTATGTGCCATGCGGCAGCAGCATGAGTAATAAACATTCTGGCAAAATTTAAACTCAATCGGAAAATTAAGTGTTGAGATATTAAAGTCTCAAGAAAGATTCGATTTTTTCAATAAAATTCAATTGTAAAGCAAAAAGGGCATGAAAATATTAAATAATCAATTTTTTTATGCATCCAGTCGAAAGTGGGAATAATGTGGATTTAAATGCAGAAAACTGCTTCTTAATAGCATTGCTGGTTTGGTTACTGTGCGCTATTGCAGACACAGTAATCAAAACGGTTTCGTTCTTTGAAGGTTCTTACAAATAACAATGCAACCTAATGCATATTTTGCATAACAATAATGTTGGAAATGAAAATTTTGCATCCGATTATTATTAAATAAGGTGTACAATAGCATAGGACCAACTTTGCTGAAAATAAATAATAACAAGATTCGCTAGAGTCGAAAATCTGCATCAATGGAGCAAAAAGTATGACATTTTCCAATATGGCCATTTTTATGGATTAAATTTTTTATGAAAAACGCAATTATAAGTAAATTTTTCTTCCGTATCATTCAGAGAGCAATATTCTACTACTCTGGACAATTTTTCAGCCGAATCCGTGATGTTATTGCAGCACAGAACTTTAATGAACATTTTTTCATAATTTCTATGAAAATAAGGCAACTCACCATATCAAGCCGGAGACTGCTTGGTGCATTATTACTGACCAACTATTAAGCTTTACCTTCAGTAGAATAGTATAAGATTCCAATACATTGAAAACTTCTTGAAAATGTGCATATTAAGTATGTGGAAAGTTATGTCGAATTTTAAGAAATGGGTTTTTATTGATGTTTTACGAAAACCGCTTCAGTTACACAATAAAGAACATTTTGCTTAATGTTGTATTTTTCCTACATTTGAGAATAGCTATAGAAAGTTATGCAAAAACTGATAATGATTTTATTGAAAAATAAAAAAGATATCGCAAAGGTAAGTTGTCCGTTTTATAAATTGAACAGTCCTTATTCGGGAACAAGTAACATGTGATACATATGATACATTGAGGGTTAGGGTAGAGGGTAATGTTAGATGGTAGGGTAGAGGGTAGGGTAGAGGGTTAGGGTAGAGTGTAGGGTAGAGGCTATAATAGAGGGTTAGGGTAGAGGGTAGGGTAGAGACTATGATAGAGGGTTAGGGTAGAGGGTAGGGTAGATGGTTAGGGTAGAGGGTAATGTAAGATGGTAGGGTAGAAGGTAGGGTAGAGGGTAGGGTAAAAGGTAGAGTAGAGAGTAGGGTAGAGGGTTAGGGTAGAAGGTAGGATAGAGGGTTGGGTAGAGGGTTAAGGTAGAGGGTTGGCTAGAGGGTTCGGGTAGAGAGTAGGGTACACTCAAACCTCCATTTAAGTCGAATCCATTAAAGTAAATTCTATTAAAGTCCCTCCATTTAAGTAACGCAACTTAAATGGAATTTGACTGTATTTACAGCAAAGCAATTGTAAATATGCTACGGTTTCAAAAACAACTGTTCATCGAAAAGGTCATTAGGCTGAATAGGCCGAATAGGGACCTTTTCGGCCCAGTCATGAGGCTGGACACGTCATTAGGCCGAACAGGTCAAAAGGCCGAATAGGTCATTAGGCTGAATACGTGATTGGGCCGCAAAAATCGTTAGACCGCAAAAGTCATTAAGCTGCAAAGGGCTTTAGGCCGAAACGGTGTTTATGCTGAAAAGGTCTTCATACCGAAAAGGTTTTTAAGCCGAAAAGGTGTTTAGGCCGAAAAGGTCATTAGGCCGAAAAGGTTCTTAGGCCGAAAAGGTCCTTAGGCCGAAAAGGTCCTTGGGCCGAAAAGGTCCTAGGCCGAAAAGGTCCTTGACCGAAAAGGTCTTTAGGCCGAAAAGGCCTTTAGGCCGAAAAGGCCTTTAGGCCGAAAAGGTCTTTAGGCCGAAAAGGTCTTTAGGCCGAAAAGGTCTTTAGGCCGAAAAGGTCTTTAGGCCGAAAAGGTCTTTAGGCCGAAAAGGTCTTTAGGCCGAAAAGGTCTTTAGGCCGAAAAGGTCTTTAGGCCGAAAAGGTCTTTAGGCCGAAAAGGTCTTTAGGCCGAAAAGGTCTTTAGGCCGAAAAGGTCTTTAGGCCGAAAAGGTCTTTAGGCCGAAAAGGTCTTTAGGCCGAAAAGGTCTTTAGGCCGAAAAGGTCTTTAGGCCGAAAAGGTCTTTAGGCCGAAAAGGTCTTTAGGCCGAAAAGGTCTTTAGGCCGAAAAGGTCTTTAGGCCGAAAAGGTCTTTAGGCCGAAAAGGTCTTTAGGCCGAAAAGGTCTTTAGGCCGAAAAGGTCTTTAGGCCGAAAAGGTCTTTAGGCCGAAAAGGTCTTTAGGCCGAAAAGGTCTTTAGGCCGAAAAGGTCTTAAGGCCGAAAAGGTCTTTAGGCCGAAAAGGTCTTTAGGCCGAAAAGGTCTTTAGGCCGAAAAGGTCTTTAGGCCGAAAAGGTCTTTAGGCCGAAAAGGTCTTTAGGCCGAAAAGGTCTTTAGGCCGAAAAGGTCTTTAGGCCGAAAAGGTCTTTAGGCCGAAAAGGTCTTTAGGCCGAAAAGGTCTTTAGGCCGAAAAGGTCTTTAGGCCGAAAAGGTCTTCAGGCCGAAAAGGTCTTTAGGCCGAAAAGGTCTTTAGGCCGAAAAGGTCTTTAGGCCGAAAAGGTCTTTAGGCCGAAAAGGTCTTTAGGCCGAAAAGGTCTTTAGGCCGAAAAGGTCTTTAGGCCGAAAAGGTCTTTAGGCCGAAAAGGTCTTTAGGCCGAAAAGGTCTTTAGGCCGAAAAGGTCTTTAGGCCGAAAAGGTCTTTAGGCCGAAAAGGTCTTTAGGCCGAAAAGGTCTTTAGGCCGAAAAGGTCTTTAGGCCGAAAAGGGTTTAATACGAACAGCAAGGTTTCTTGTACAAACTTTTTGATGAGCCATTCGGCCCAATGGACAATTTAGCCTAATGACCTAGTCGGCCTAATGACCTATTCGGCGTAATGACCTATTCGGCCTAATGACCTATTCGGCCTAATGACCTATTTGGCTTAATGACCTATTCGGCCTTATGACCTATTCGGCCTAATGACCTATTCGGCCTAATGACCTATTCGGCCTAATGACCTATTCGGCCTAATGACCTATTCGGCCTAATGACCTATTCGGCCTAATGACCTATTCGGCCTAATGACCTATTCGGCCTTATGACCTATTCGGCCTAATGACCTATTCGGCCTAATGACCTATTCGGCCTAATGACCTATTCGGCCTAATGACCTATTCGGCCTAATGACCTATTCGGCCTAATGACCTATTCGGCCTAATGACCTATTCGGCCTAATGACCTATTCGGCCTAATGACCTATTCGGCCTAATGACCTATTCGGCCTAATGACCTATTCGGCCTAATGACCTATTCGGCCTAATGACCTATTCGGCCTAATGACCTATTCGGCCTAATGACCTATTCGGCCTAATGACCTATTCGGCCTAATGACCTATTCGGCCTAATGACCTATTCGGCCTAATGACCTATTCGGCCTAATGACCTATTCGGCCTAATGACCTATTCGGCCTAATGACCTATTCGGCCTAATGACCTATTCGGCCTAATGACCTATTCGGCCTAATGACCTATTCGGCCTAATGACCTATTCGGCCTAATGACCTATTCGGCCTAATGACCTATTCGGCCTAATGACCTATTCGGCCTAATGACCTATTCGGCCTAATGACCTATTCGGCCTAATGACCTATTCGGCCTAATGACCTATTCGGCCTAATGACCTATTCGGCCTAATGACCTATTCGGCCTAATGACCTATTCGGCCTAATGACCTATTCGGCCTAATGACCTATTCGGCCAAATGACCTATTCGGCCTAATGACCTATTCGGCCTAATGACCTATTCGGCCTAATGACCTATTCGGCCTAATGACCTATTCGGCCTAATGACCTATTCGGCCTAATGACCTATTCGGCCTAATGACCTATTCGGCCTAATGACCTATTCGGCCTAATGACCTATTCGGCCTAATGACCTATTCGGCCTAATGACCTATTCGGCCTAATGACCTATTCGGCCTAATGACCTATTCGGCCTAATGACCTATTCGGCCTAATGACCTATTCGGCCTAATGACCTATTCGGCCTAATGACCTATTCGGCCTAATGACCTATTCGGCCTAATGACCTATTCGGCCTAATGACCTATTCGGCCTAATGACCTATTCGGCCTAATGACCTATTCGGCCTAATGACCTATTCGGCCTAATGACCTATTCGGCCTAATGACCTATTCGGCCTAATGACCTATTCGGCCTAATGACCTATTCGGCCTAATGACCTATTCGGCCTAATGACCTATTCGGCCTAATGACCTATTCGGCCTAATGACCTATTCGGCCTAATGACCTATTCGGCCTAATGACCTATTCGGCCTAATGACCTATTCGGCCTAATGACCTATTCGGCCTAATGACCTATTCGGCCTAATGACCTATTCGGCCTAATGACCTATTCGGCCTAATGACCTATTCGGCCTAATGACCTATTCGGCCTAATGACCTATTCGGCCTAATGACCTATTCGGCCTAATGACCTATTCGGCCTAATGACCTATTCGGCCTAATGACCTATTCGGCCTAATGACCTATTCGGCCTAATGACCTATTCGGCCTAATGACCTATTCGGCCTAATGACCTATTCGGCCTAATGACCTATTCGGCCTAATGACCTATTCGGCCTAATGACCTATTCGGCCTAATGACCTATTCGGCCTAATGACCTATTCAGCCTAATGACCTATTCGGCCTAATGACCTATTCGGCCTAATGACCTATTCGGCCTAATGACCTATTCGGCCTAATGACCTATTCGGCCTAATGACCTATTCGGCCTAATGACCTATTCGGCCTAATGACCTATTCGGCCTAATGACCTATTCGGCCTAATGACCTATTCGGCCTAATGACCTATTCGGCCTAATGACCTATTCGGCCTAATGACCTATTCGGCCTAATGACCTATTCGGCCTAATGACCTATTCGGCCTAATGACCTATTCGGCCTAATGACCTATTCGGCCTATTGACCTATTCGGCCTAATGACCTATTCGGCCAAATAAACACATTAATGTAACAATATTTTTCGTCCACACGACCTTTTTCCGACCAAACGATATATCGGCCTGATGACCCCTTCGACCTAACAACTTTTTCGGCCAAATGGCCCTTTCGACCTAAATACGTTTTCGGCCTAACGGTCTATTGGCTTATTTCGATAATACTGTAAATATTTTGACGAAAATGCTATGGAAGAGCATGAACTCTATTTAAGTCAAAAACAGAATCCATTTACGTAATGAATCCATTTACGTAATGGATCCATTTAAGTATCCCCGACTCATTACTTAAATGGAGGTTTGAGTGTAGAAGGTAGGGTAAGTAGAAGGTTGGGTTGAGGGTAGGGTAGAGGGTTAGAGTAGAGGGTAGGGTAGAAGGTAGGGTAGAGGGGAGTGTAGAGGATAGGATGGAGGGTTAGGGAAGGATGACATGAGATGATATGAAAGATGAGATGATAGATGAGATGAGAGATGAGAGATGAGAGATGAGAGATGAGAGATGAGAGATGAGAGATGAGATGAGAGATGAGATGAGAGATGAGATGTGAGATGAGATGAGAGATAAGATGAGAGATGAGATGAGATATGAGAAGAGTGATGAGATGAGAGATAAGATGAGAAATGAGATGAGAGATGAGATGAGAGATGAGATGAGAGATGAGATGAGAGATGAGATGAGATATGAGATGAGATATGAGAAGAGTGATGAGATGAGAGATAAGATGAGAGATGAGATGAGAGATGAGATGAGAGATGAGATGAGAGATGAGATAAGAGATGAGATGAGAGATGAGATGAGAGATGAGATGAGAGATGAGATGAGAGATGAGATGAGAGATGAGATGAGAGATGAGATGAGAGATGAGATGAGAGATGAGATGAGAGATGAGATGAGAGATGAGATGAGAGATGAGATGAGAGATGAGATGAGAGATGAGATGAGAGATGAGATGAGAGATGAGATGAGAGATGAGATGAGAGATGAGATGAGAGATGAGATGAGAGATGAGATGAGAGATGAGATGAGAGATGAGATGAGAGATGAGATGAGAGATGAGATGAGAGATGAGATGAGAGATGAGATAAGAGATGAGATGAGAGATGAGAGATGAGTTGAGAGATGAGATGAGAGATGAGATGAGAGATGAGATGAGAGATAAGATGAGATATGAGATGAGATATGAGAAGAGTGATGAGATGAGAGATAAGATGAGAGATGAGATGAGAGATGAGATGAGAGATGAGATGAGAGATGAGATGAGAGATGAGATGAGAGATGAGATGAGAGATGAGATAAGAGATGAGATGAGAGATGAGATGAGAGATGAGATGAGAGATGAGATGAGAGATGAGATGAGATATGAGATGAGAGATGAGATGAGAGATGAGATGAGAGATGAGATGAGAGATGAGATGAGAGATGAGATGAGAGATGAGATGAGAGATGAGATGAGAGATGAGATGAGAGATGAGATGAGAGATGAGATGAGAGATGAGATGAGAGATGAGATAAGAGATGAGATGAGAGATGAGAGATGAGATGAGAGATGAGATGAGAGATGAGATGAGAGATGAGATGAGAGATAAGATGAGATATGAGATGAGATATGAGAAGAGTGATGAGATGAGAGATAAGATGAGAGATGAGATGAGAGATGAGATGAGAGATGAGATGAGAGATGAGATGAGAGATGAGATGAGAGATGAGATGAGATATGAGATGAGATATGAGATGAGAGAAGAGATGAGAGAAGAGATGAGAGAAGAGATGAGAGATGAGATGAGAGATGAGATGAGAGATGAGATGAGAGATGAGATGAGAGATGAGATGAGAGATGAGATGAGAGATGAGATGAGAGATGAGATAAGAGATGAGATGAGAGATGAGATGAGAGATGAGATGAGAGATGAGATGAGAGATGAGATGAGAGATGAGATGAGAGATGAGATGAGAGATGAGATGAGAGATGAGATGAGAGATGAGATGAGAGATGAGATGAAAGATGAGATGAGAGATGAGATGAGAGATGAGATGAGAGATGAGATGAGAGATGAGATGAGAGATCAGATGAGAGATGAGATGAGAGATGAGATGAGAGATGAGATGAGAGATGAGATGAGAGATGAGATGAGAGATGAGATGAGAGATGAGATGAGAGATGAGATGAGAGATGAGATGAGAGATGAGATGAGAGATGAGATGAGAGATGAGATGAGAGATGAGATGAGAGATGAGATGAGATATGAGATGAGAGATGAGATGAGAGATGAGATGAGAGATGAAATGAGAGATGAGATGAGAGATGAGATGAGAGATGAGATGAGAGATGAGATGAGAGATGAGATGAGAGATGAGATGAGAGATGAGATGAGAGATGAGATGAGAGATGAGATGAGAGATGAGATGAGAGATGAGATGAGAGATGAGATGAGAGATGAGATGAGAGATGAGATGAGAGATGAGATGAGAGATGAGATGAGAGATGAGATGAGAGATGAGATGAGAGATGAGATGAGAGATGAGATGAGAGATGAGATGAGAGATGAGATGAGAGATGAGATGAGAGATGAGATGAGAGATGAGATGAGAGATGAGATGAGAGATGAGATGAGAGATGAGATGAGAGATGATATGAGAGATGAGATGAGAGATGAGATGAGAGATGAGATGAGAGATGAGATGAGAGATTAGATGAGAGATGAGATGAGAGATGAGATGAGAGATGAGATGAGAGATGAGAAGAGAGATGAGATGAGAGATGAGATGAGAGATGAGATGAGAGATGAGATGAGAGATGAGATGAGAGATGAGATGAGAGATGAGATGAGAGATGAGATGAGAGATGAGATGAGAGATGAGATGATAGATGAGATGAGAGATGAGATGAGAGATGAGATGAGAGATGAGATGAGAGATGAGATGAGAGATGAAGTGAGAGATTAGACGAGAGATGAGAAACAGTGGTTCTCAAGCTGGGGTTACGGGTCATGCTGTTTTCGCAAGAACCTAAAGAGTGAGGAGAAAGAGTGAATATTTGTTGGATTATGCATCTCAAGGGGTATGCATTACAATGCTCTGGGGTTTTCAAACTGGAGTTACGGGCCATGCGAATTCCTCAAGAATCCTAAAGGCTTGAGCTTGAGCTTGATTGACCGCCCGCAGTTGCTACTCCAGTATCGCCAGATCAGCTACACTCACACAAGGAACCAATGAGATAGCTGCTTGGGACTAACAGGCATCTTCAGTGTGTAAGCGTTGGTGGTCTTGTATTTTTAGGCGACAATGGCACCTGCTGCGTCAGGTTGCAGGTCAATGGGGAAGGGGAGGGAAGTGATGATTGCAATCGCTTGCCCACATCAGACCGTTGAATCCTCTGCGCCTGCACAAGGTCATGCGGATGTTGGTGTGTTGGTGGGAAATGTTTATTTTTGGCACATGGATCATGCATTGGTAGAATAGTAGATACAGTAAAACCTCCATGAGTCGATATTGAAGGGACCATCGACTCATGGAAATATCGAGTAGTGGAACAGAAATCCCTTTGGAGGCATTTCAGAGGGTCCATCATAGTAACCCAGAAATTATTTTTCAGTATGGAAAAATTCACCTCCATGAGTCGATATCGAGTCAAGGAACATCGACTCATGGAGGTTCGACTGTAGTTAATAGTAGATAGAAAGATACAAAATAGGAGGAAAGAGACCTTCCAGGGATTGAACCCAGGACCTTCTGCATATGAATCAGAAGCGGTAGCCACTAGACCACCAAGCTCGATCCTCAAGAATCCCAAAGGCGATGAGAAAGTGAAATCGGCTTTTCAAATTATGCATCTCAAGCAGCATTATACAATAGGTTCCGGGTCATTTTGCCGAATGCCGTTTGGTCGAACTCCATTTGGACGAAAAGGTCATTTGGCCGAATGCCGTTTGGCGGAAAAATGAATGATGAAATAAAGTGACCATGGCATTGTTTCCCGTTTCAGTATATCTCAAAAGAACAGTCCATGATTCAAAGAAGGAAAAAACTTTGATTAAATATCGGTAGTTTCAACGCCAACTAGTCAATGAAAATCAAAACTAGAAAGAATAGCCTATGATTGAAAGAAGGAAATACTTCTGATGGTCATATTGGCAGTAAGAATGTCAAAAACTTCCTCTGGATTCTTTTGATCATGATTCGGCCAAACGGCATTCGAAAAAAAGACCCTATCGGCCAGATGGCATTCGGCCAAACAACATTCGGCCAAATGAACTTCAACTTAAACTTTGCTCTTCTTCCTAGCATTTTCGGTTCTTGAGATATTCACATGGGCCGTGACCATAGATTAGAAATAACTGATGTTTCAACATATCTATATTAGGGATACTGATCCTTTGAATGATCAATCCGTAAAACATTGGCTTTTCTTCCTAGTTCTTTCGGATCTTGAGATATTCACGTGGCCCGTGATCATAGATTGGAAACCACTAATTTTCAACATATCAATATTAGAGATACTGATCCTTACGATGACCAATCCGTAAAATATTTGCTCTTCTGCCTAGCACTTTCGGTTCTTGAAATTTTCACGTGGCCCGTGAGCATAGATTCTTCTTCTTCTTCTTCTTTGTGGCTCTACGTTCCCACTGGGACTTGGCCTGCCTCGCTTCAACTTAGTGTTCTTTAAGCACTTCCACAGTTATTAATTGAAGGGCTTTCTTTGCCTGCCATTGCATGAATTTGTATATTGTGAGGCAAGTACAATGATACACTGAGCATAGATTGGAAACCACTAATTTTCAACATATCAATATCTGAGATACTGATCCTTAAGATGATCAATCCGTAAAACATTGGTTTTTCTTCCTAGCACTTTCGGATCTTGAGATATTCACGTGGCCCGTGATCATAGATTGGAAACCACTGATTTTTAAACATATCTACATTAGATATACTGATCCTTGAGATGATCAATCCGAAAAACATTTGCTCTTCTTCCTAGCACTTTCGGTTCTTGAGATATTCACGTGGCCCGTGATCATAGATTGGAAACCACTAATTTTCAACATATCAATATTAGAGATACTGATCCTTAAGATGGCCAATCCGTAAAACATTTGCTCTTCTTCCTAGTAGACGTGTGCGCCGAATATTCGGCGTAAAATCGGCGTGCATCGGCGTGGGGCTTCTCAAACAATTATGAACAAAGTAAACTACTTTCTAATGATTGGACTGCAACGAATGGACATCTACTTATGTGCTGCTGCAGAATTTTTTTGGTTTTGATGATGGTAGCCTTTTTGAGAAGGGATACGCCGATCGGCGTGCGGTTTTCACGCCGCCGCCGCCGCCGTTTGCCACGCCGACACGCCGATGCTTCCTGGATCGGCTTCAAACAACATAACCATAAACTTTTTCCACCAGTGCATGGGTATAACCCCCCTTTACCTATCCCCGTTTAAAAAATATAGTATGTTTGATTCTTGTTGGCTTGGGGAGCCGCACGCCGATTCACGCCGATTTCTCATCGGCGCGGCGCGGCGCGGCGGCGCACACCTCTACTTCCTAGCACTTTTGGTTCTTGAGATATTCACGTGGCCCGTGAGCATAGATTGGAAACCACTGATTTTCCAACATATCTATAACAGAGATACTGATCCTCGAGATGATCAATCCGAAAAACATTTGCTCTTCTTCCTATCACTTTCGGTTCTTGAGATATTCACGTGGCCCGTGAGCATAGATTGGAAACCACTGATTTTTCAACATATCTATATCAGAGATACTGATCCTTGAGATGATCAATCCGAAAAACATTTGCTCTTCTTCCTATCACTTTCGGTTCTTGAGATATTCACGTGGCCCGTGAGCATAGATTGGAAACCACTGATTTTCCAACATGTCTGTATCAGAGATACTGATCCTTGAGATGATCAATCCGAAAAACATTTGCTCTTCTTCCTAGCACTTTCAGTTCTTGAGATATTCACGTGGCCCGTGAGCATAGATTGGAAACCACTGATTTTCCAACATATCTATAACAGAGATACTGATCCTCGAGATGATCAATCCGAAAAACATTTGCTCTTCTTCCTATCACTTTCGGTTCTTGAGATATTCACGTGGCCCGTGAGCATAGATTGGAAACCACTGATTTTTCAACATATCTATATCAGAGATACTGATCCTTGAGATGATCAATCCGAAAAACATTTGCTCTTCTTCCTAGCACTTTCGGTTCTTGAGATATTCACGTGGCCCGTGAGCATAGATTGGAAACCACTGATTTTTCAACATATCTATATCAGAGATACTGATCCTTGAGATGATCAATCCGAAAAACATTTGCTCTTCTTCCTAGCACTTTCGGATCTTGAGATATTCACGTGGCCCGTGAGCATAGATTGGAAACCACTGATTTTTCAACATATCTATATCAGAGATACTGATCCTTGAGATGATCAATCCGAAAAACATTTGCTCTTCTGTCAATTTCTTGATTTTGTTTTGGCTGACCAAGCCATGTGGGAAATTACACTGTTGAAAATGCTTTGACATCCATGTGCACAACAGAACATGTGCTCGATGAACAAATTGAGATTTGAAATTATGAAAAGAAATCCACGTACTCCGGTGAGACTCGAACTCACGACTCCCAATTCGCTAGACGGGCGCTTCTATTCCTTCAAGCTACGGAGTCACTCGACTATCTCCGTCGCCAGCAGGCCTAGAACTGAACTCGATTCCACAATCGCACATGGTTATCTTCTTTTCACAATCCAAACCCCCTTCGGATGGGATTAGATGAACATCTAACACATTGTCTGTTGTGCACATGTATGTCAAAGCGGGAGAGGGAGTTATTTTTAATTGTCGAGAGCTTCGGGCACTGCCTTCCAATCACTTATTGGTATGGCAATTAGTGTGCAGTCGGACTCTCGACGGGTCGGTCCTCGGCCGACCGAATACGGTAAGGGTGACCGTAGCACCTTACAAATGTCAATTTCTTGATTTTGTTTTGGCTGACCAAGCCATGTGGGAAATTACACTGTTGAAAATGCTTTGACATCCATGTGCACAACAGCGTAGCTTGAAGGAATAGAAGCGCCCGTCTAGCGAATTGGGAGTCGTGAGTTCGAGTCTCACCGGAGTACGTGGATTTCTTTTCATAATTTCAAATCTCAATTTGTTCATCGAGCACATGTTCTGTTGTGCACATGGATGTCAAAGCATTTTCAACATTTGCTCTTCTTCCTAGCACTTTCGGTTCTTGAGATATTCTCGTGGCCCGTGAGCATAGATTGGAAACCACTGATTTTTCAACATAGCTATATCAGAGATACTGAGCCTTGAGATGATCAATCCGAAAAACATTTGCTCTTCTTCCTAGCACTTTCGGTTCTTGAGATATTCACGTGGCCCGTGACCATAGGTTGGAAACCACTGATTATTGCAATACAACTACATTGTGGTAAGTACATACTCCCTGAAGTGCAGAATTCGGAAAACCTTTTCACCTTATCTTCACATCTCTGATTCTTGAGAAATTCGCTTGGCCCATGACCGTAGTTTGGGAACCACTGAACTTAGCAAAAATGCTAAATTATTAATTGTAATTGAATAACTTATAACCTTTTAATAGGTTAGGAACTTTGTGATTTCGATCTTCACAAACTAATTATAAAACTGAAAAAAAAAAACACTGCCCCGATTTACGCACTAATTCCCAAATAGCGCTCCCCCGATTTACGCACTAATTCCCAAATAGCGCTCCCCCCAAGTTACGCTCCCCCAATTTACGCTCCCCATGTTTTGAGCGTAAATTGGGGTTTTAGTGTACTTCACCGATCTGTCATATTACTCCAAAAGTTCTCGATATGATTCCTCCAAGCATTTTCCCTGTGGCTTCTCTAGGATTCCCCATGGGATTCCAGAGATTTTTGCAAGGATTCATCCTGCCATTCCCTTTAAAATTTCTACTGGGATTCTCCCAGTCATACCTGCAATGCTCTAATACTTCAACTATTCCTGCTCAATAAGTATTTGTTGAGATTCATCCAGTAATTCCTGCTGGAACTTATTCTGCACATTTTAAACTCTCTTCTAATTTTTTTTCCATGGATTTCACCGGTAATTCTTCCGAAAACTCATGCTAGGATTTCGGCAAAAACCACCAGGAATTTCTTCAGAGATTGCTGGTTCCAGCTCCAGGAAACCCTGTTGAATTACTCCAGGGATGCCTCATTTTCTTTCAAAGCATTTCTTTTAATGATTCCTTCAGGAATTTCCCCTTTTCCATAGATTCTCGCTGTGATTCCTCAAAAAGTTTGCTTTGAATACCTCGAGAAATTCCCGCTGATACTTCACGTGGCATTTCTACATAAGTTCTTCATGTGATTATTCCATGAATTCCTTTAGGAATTATACCAAGAATACCTTTGCATATTTCGGTGGAAATTCATCCGGGGGATATATCACGAAACTTCGCCAGAAATTTATCAAGAAATTTCTCTAGGGATTTATCAAAGAATTTCTTAAGCGATTTTCTTCAGGGTTCTTCTAAAACTAGGCGGACTTTCCCCGGCGTTTTAACTCGCAGTATCGCATGAAACCGAATTTGCTTCCACTGCTGTCTACTGTCATGTCTTTTGGAGTTTGAAGGCTATTTTTCAGTAGGAATGATATGTCCAGAATAAGTACAGTAGACGTTCGGTCGGTGCAAACGATTTAACTGCAATGCTTTTTACCTGTACCGGTAAGTTCAACAAATTTGGAGTTATCGCACCGCCAAACGTCAAAATGCAGAAGTAACTGATGCTTCATCCTCATTCACGCTAGGTGAATAAGTTCCTCTGGCCTATGAACAATCGCATGATTTACCCTAGATGATGAATATGTATATAACATCAAAAAGATAGAGCAGTTGCATGCCTAGTTTTGGCGCCTTGGTCAAAATTGTTCTCAAAACAGGTTCGTTCAAGGCAAAGTCCAGTGGCCACGGGATGGCAAGGGAGGTCACTGGTCCTTCAAAGACGTCGCATGCCTAGTTTTGGCGTCATGGTCAAAATGTCCTCGAAACAGGTTCCTCCAGGGCACATTCCGATAGCTACGGGTTGGCCAAGGAGGCCACTGGTCATATTCATGGTTACTAAGATGATGGATATGGAAAATCATGAAGATAGAGCCGTCACATGCCTAGTTTTAGTGTCATGGGCAAAATGTCCTTGAAATAGGTTCCTCCAGGGCGCATTCCGGTGGCCACGGGTTGGCCAGGGAGGTCACTGGCCATATTCATGGTTACTAAGATGATGGATATGAAAAATCATGAAGAATTAGCCGTCGCATGCCTACTTTTGGTGTCATGGTCAAAATGTCCTCGAAACAGGTTCCTCCAGGGCGCATTCCGGTGGCCACGGGTAGGCCAGGGAGGTCACTGGTCATTTTCATGGTTACTAAGATAATGGATATGGAAATCCATGAAGATAGAGCCGTCGCAAGCCTAGTTTTGGTGTCATGGTCAAAATGTCCTCGAAACAGGTTCCTCCAGGGCGCATTCCGGTGCCCACGGGTTGGCCAGGGAGGTCACTGGTCATTTTCATGGATACCAAAATAATGGATATGGAAAATCATGAAGATAGAGCCGCTGCAAGCCTAATTTTGGTGTCATGGTCAAAATGTCCTCGAAACAGGTTCCTCCAGGGCACATTCCGGTGACCACGAGTTGGCCAAGGAAGGGCACTGGTATTTTCCACGGTTACTAAGATGATGTACATGAAAAATCATGAAGATGGAGCCGTCGCATGCCTAGTTTTGGTGCCATAATTGAAATGTCCACGAAACAGGTTCCCGCGAGGGCCATTCCGACACCCGGGACAGGACCAGATCGTGTTGACCGGTTCCACATGTCCACTATCAGACGCGCATTATCCAGTTGGACATTTTTGCCGAAGACACCAACATTGTATCTAGCAAAGCATATAAACCATAATTGAATGCGTTTGCCGTGTACTGAGTACACGACGCGACCGCTCGTGTAACTTTTTTTGATGCGACTGATGGAGGGTTAAAATTGGTTGAACAAAACGCAATATATTCAAGTTACATATTTTGAAAAGTTGGAAAACTCGATATTGAGCTAAAACTCAAAAACTGTTCTACTTAAAATTTTTTGAAGGTCGGTTTCGAAATCAGCACTGAATTGTGCTTCAAAAATTGTGGTCGTTGACAGAAGTTCACTACTTTCGTTTTATTTTGTAAACTTGTGTAATATACGCCACCCGTACACCCAAGCAACACACATGGTGACAGCAGCGTATGTAAGAGTTGCACAGAAGTCACTGTGACTTACTGCGCAACCCTCACATACGCTGCCTTCACTGTTTTGTAACCACGTGTGTTGCTTGGGCAGTATATAACTGCTTGACAATCCTCTGCAAGGCTGCATCACAGTGGTTCAGTTGCGTTTCCTGCAGCACTGTAATTTGATGAGACACTGACGGTGATTGGCCTTCCTCCGAGTGTTTGCTGTTTTCCGATTTCCCGGAACTGTCCAAACACTCAGCAGGTTTCGAGCAGTTTTCGGCTTCACAAAGCTTGCGAAACTTGCTCTTGCAATCCCAAGGCTTGTGTTTGGGTTCGAAATACCTAAATTAGCCTTCGGTGACTGGTATACGCTCAATGAACACACTAACTAGCCCACCTAGAGCTTGTCTACCTCTATGGATGCGATGGCATCCACGTTAGGTAGCCGAATCAAAGCCACCTGTGTCCCTAACAGGCCTTTCACAAAATATGATTGACGCAATGTCGTGACGAGCTCATCGCACCCGTGATTTTCAGCTTTTAAAATTTCTACTACTTCGCCAAGGACTTGCTTCGCCAAACATTTGAAGGCAGGGCCCTCGTGTTCTGTGTCGTTCCTAATCAGGGACAATTTCCCCGATATGAGTACATCTGGTCGTCAGCTTCCAGATCTAAGAGCCTAGCATCGCTCCTCATCACCTTCAGGACATCCACGTACTTGGACTCGTTGGTCTTGATAATGAGACCGTCACTCGTGTCTCGCTTGGCAACTGCTCAACCTGACCGCTACTTCAGCTTTTCTTCCGCTTGTCCACTAGGGTCTAAGGAGCGTCCTCCTCCAGGCCAGTACTAACCTGTAGAGGCCGAGGATCCACATTGGGCCTCAGTCTTCTGCGCCCTTTAGGCCGGGGCGGGCCAGTCTTTTCAGGACTAACCATCTCAGCCTCCTGAAGCGCCTGGCCAAGCCTGATTCGCGGGCTTGATTGCCCTTTCGCCTCGTGATCAGCATTCAGCTGGCCTTAAAAATGCCACCTGGTAGCTACTCTCCCAACGGCTGCGTCACATGTACCCTGAGTACACCAGAGTTAACATAGGGCCAACGCTCTTTTGTTTTTTGAGCGATTTGTTGAGATTCAGGTTGTTCCTATCCATATCCTACTATTTATGGGGCTGCCATATTAGGTATAGCATCTGGTGGAGTAGCAGTTCATATTCAGCAGCTAGATGCCAGTACAGACGCTGTTGGAGCCAAACATCCTTGGCATACAGACGCTCGGAACGTACCTCCTCAATCTAGCTGAAGCCAGAAGGGCAGTAGTGTCCAGGCTGCTTCACTACTTAAGCACGCAACTCTTAGTTGGCGGTCTTTGTTATTGATTGACCCGTGGCTGCAAGAGGTATGAACTTGTGAGAACCAGAGCTATGTTGGCTCTCCATTTTGCAGTCCAAGACAGCAGTAACGTCTGGCGTATTTGTCAGACTATTTGACGACCATGAGTAGGTCCCAGTCTGAGTATGCTGCGATACCTTTAGCTTCTAGGGCTCTGCCGCAGCCACTTTGTTACCATAACGGTCTTGTTCGACTGCTAGCATCGACTTCCGAAATTTCGGCAGGCCCTGCGTGAGGTTTGTAATGGGCAGAGCTGCAATCTGAGGATGAGACCACATCCTTACCTTACCTTACCTTACCGGTCAGGCTAAGGCCGGGATGGCCTCTGCTGTACATAGTAGCCGCCTCCATTCCACTCGGTTCATGGCTGTTTGTCTCCAGTTCCGCACTCTGCGTAGGGTCCGCAGATCGTCCTCCACTTGGTCGACCCACCTAGCTCGCTGCGCTCCACGTCTTCTTGTACCGGTCGGATGACTCTCGAGAACCATTTTAGTCGGGTTGCTATCCGACATCCTTATGACGTGACCCGCCCACCGTAGCCTCCCGATTTTCGCGGTATGGACGATGGTTGGTTCTCCCAGCAGCTGATGCAGCTCGTGGTTCATTCGCCTTCTCCAAGTCCCGTCTTCCATCTGCACTCCGCCGTAGATGGTACGCAACACCTTTCGTTCGAAAACTCCTCTGCACGTAGGGTCCATGTTTCGTGCCTATAGAGGACGACCGGTCTAATCAACGTTTTGTAGATGGTTAACTTCGTGTTACGGCGAACTTAATTCGATCGTAGAGCTCTGCGGAGTCCAAAGT
The DNA here is from genome assembly GCF_035046485.1 of Aedes albopictus. NCBI lineage: Eukaryota > Metazoa > Arthropoda > Insecta > Diptera > Culicidae > Aedes > Aedes albopictus. Next base: position 81,992,776 of record NC_085136.1, on the reverse strand, counting down.
AGGCACGATTTCATGCCACAATGCGCCTCTGAATTTCTCTGCTGGTGTCGTTGTCGTCGATCACCAGTGAGCCCAAAAACACGAATTCTTCAACCGCCTCGATTTCATCACCGTCGATATGAATTCGGGGTGGCGGGCGCGGTGATTCCTCCCTGGAGTCCTTTGCCATCATGTACTTTGTCTTCGACACATTAATGACTAATCCGATTCGTCTGGCTTCACTCTTTAGTCGGATGTACGTTTCCGCCATCGTCTCAAATTTACGAACAATAATATCAATATCATCGGCAAAACCAAGCAGCTGAACGGACTTCGTGAAAATCGTCCCACTCGTGTTTATCCCCGCTCTTCTTATTACACCCTCCAAGCAATGTTGAACAGCAAGCACGAAAGACCATCACCTTGCCGTAACCCTCTGCGAGATTCGAAGGGACTCGAGAGTGTCCCTGATACTCGAACTATGCACATCACTCGATCCATCGTCGCCTTGATCAACCGTATCAGTTTATCCGGGAATCCGTATTCGTGCATAATCTGCCATAGCTGTTCTCGATCGATTGTATCATACGCCGATTTGAAATCGATGAACAAGTGATGTGTGGGCACGTTGTATTCGCGGCATTTCTGCAACACCTGGCGGATGGCAAACATCTGGTCCGTTGTAGCGCGTTCACCCATAAATCCATCCTGATATTGCCCCACGAACTCTCTTGTAATCGGTGAAAGACGGCGGCATAAAATTTGAGAGAGTATCTTGTAGGCAGCGCTCAGTAGTGTGATCGCGCGGTAGTTCCCGCAATCCAACTTGTCGCCCTTTTTGAAGATGGGACACACGATACCTTCCATCCATTCCTCCGGTAATACTTCCTCCTCCCAAATCTTGGTAATGACCCAGTGTAGTGCTCTCACCAGTGCTTCTCCACCGTATTTTAGAAGCTCGCTTGGTAGTTGATCTGCTCCAGCGGCTTTGTTGTTTTTCAACCGGCCAACCTCCTCCTCAATCTCTTGAAGGTCAGGGGCCGGAAGTCTTTCGTCCTGTGCACATACTCCTAGATATGTTATCACGCCACCTTCGGTACTTGCAACGTCGCCATTGAGGTGCTCATTGTAATGCTGCCGCCACCTCTCGACCACCTCACGCTCGCTCGTGAGAATATTCCCGTGATTATCTCGGCACATGTCGGCTTGTGGCACCAGACCACATCCTCCAGTCCAGGGGTTCTCAAACTTTTGTAGCTTGCGACCCACTTTGGATTGTTATAGAATTTGGCGACCCACCAGTGAAGATTCTGCACAAAAAAAAGTAAATTATTGCGATAAGCTTACGTTACGTAACATTTGCTTTTAGATATTTTAAACTTTTTAAATTTCAGCGTTCTTTCCGTTTTATTTTTTAATAGACAAAATAAGGTTAAAACGTCCAAATGCTTCTGTAAACCCTGTGTCTTGAGAAATTGGGATACGTTGGTATGCTTCTAATAAAAATTCAACCATTCTGGCTTCATGTAAAACTGCAGAACTCCACAGATTTTTTGGAATTATGCCACACATTTTAGGAATAGGGAAAACATAAAAATTCCACAAAGCCTTCGAAGACATTATGGCAATTGTATGTCTCTGCAGAACTTTAAGAATTAACTTTCAATTTCAGCATTTTTAAATAAAACCAAGGGCTCGATCAAAATTCAGTAGTCCCGATTTGTTTGAGAAATTCTAACTTCTGGGCTTTGCATTTTAAAGATAGCTTCAAATGAAAACTGCAAGCACCAATCAAATTTGAACTCATCGTTCATAAACAAAATGTTTGGAAAATTTTAAACTTCATCAGAATCCTAAACTGCCCCTCTTCGCATGTCAGTGCGATGTTATTTCTAATGCGAATCATATTTTTATCACTCATGAGGTCATTTAAAATAAATTTGATATCTTTCCCGTCTCATTTCACAGCTCAATATGCCACGAAAAGGGTATGCATGAATTGAATACATATTTTCGGAAATAATTGGAGTTATAGCACAAAAGGTAGGCACTTTGAAAAATAACATGGGACTGATATGCGAGGAGGGGCAGTAAACCTTCTGATCATAAATTAAATAGTTCCAAAATCGACTTAAGAGTGTAAAATAGCTTCAAGAGTTAGAAAATATAAAAGAGAAACCTCATTTCCACAATTTTTCTGTCGATTCCTGGATTTAGTTTTTGTATTTTTTTTTTGACATAAGTTAAGGATGTTCAGGAAGATATATATTACAATAACGCCTAAAGCTTCGCGACCCACTAAAAATCAGCCCGCGACCCACCAGTGGGTCGCGACCCATAGTTTGAGAAACGCTGCTCCAGTCTATTATTCCAACTTTGAAATGGGAGGTTTAGACATTCGCCTTTTGAAATAATCGTTAATCTCATCTCATTGCTTTTCTATAGAGACTTAGTAAGGTCGTCACTTACTTGATACTTGATACTTGATATTTGATGGGCTACAACTCGAAGCGGCGAGTCTACGCCGAATGAAGTACCCACCTCCACTGGCCTCGGTCCTGGGCTAATCCCTTCCAGTCGCCCTGAACGTTTAGAGTCCTTAGGTCCTCCTCAACTGCAAAAAGCCAACGTGTGCGCGGCCTTCCATGAAGCCGATGACCCCTTTCTGGTTCTCTGCTGAATATAATATTAGCTTGTCGTTCCTCCGGCATACGAGCTACGTGTCCAGCCCACCGCAGCCTGCTGTGTTGTATTCGCTTCACTATACCCATCTCTTTATATACCTGGTACAATTCGTAGTTCATGCGACGCCGCCAGATGCCGTCCTCCAGTTCACCGCCAAGTATTGTTCGCAGCACTTTACGTTCGAAGACTCCAAAGGCTCTCCGATCAACTTCATTCAACGTCCACGTTTCATGACCGTATAAAGCGACCGGAAGAATCAGAGTCTTGTACAACGCGAGTTTTGTCTTCGTTTGCAGCCTGCGGGACTTCAGCTGGTTTCGCAGACCGAAAAAGGCCCGATTCGCAGCCGCAATCCGTCTTTTCACCTCGCGGGTAACATCATTATCGCTCGTCACTAGAGTACCAAGATAAACAAATTCATCCACAACTTCGAACTTTTCACCACCTAGCACCACTTTGTCACCATTACTACGTCCGGACCGACGTGGACCACCAGCAATCATGTAATTAGTCTTTGTGTTTCTCTTCACTAAATCGTACGCCGCGTTGAAATGAATAAACAGATGATGGGTCTGCAAGTTGTACTCCCGAAATTTATCGAAAATCTGCCGCAGGATGAACGTCTGATCCGTCGTTGATCGGCCCTCACGAAATCCTGCCTGATATTCGCCGACGAAGGACTCCTCAATCGGCCTCAGCCTGTGGAACAAAACTCTGGACAAAATTTTGTACGCTGAATTGAGGAGTGTTATTCCTCTGTAATTCGCGTACTCTAGTCGATTCCCTTTCTTGAAAAGAGGGCAAATGAGATCATCCAACCAACGAGCAGGTAGACCTTCCTCCTCCAATATCTTTAATATAATAAGGGGTAAGAGGTGATACAGCTGCTCACTACCATGCTTGAGAAGCTCGGCCGGGAGTTCGTCCTTCCCAGCAGCCTTGTTGTTCTTCAGTCCCCTAATGGCTGTCTTGACCTCGTTTAGCGTTGGAGGTTCCACAGCTTGTCCGTCGTCGTCGATTCGAATTCTGTCCATCGCTCTTCCACTCCCACCGTTCAACAATACCTCCAAGCGCTCTCTCCACCTGGCAGCCATCATTGTATTGTCTGGCAGCAAGTTTCCATTACGGGAGAAGTCGCTGTGTTTCCCCGCACGACATTGACAGTTTCGTAAAATCTCCGCATATCATTCTGTTCCATGCTTTCTTGCGCCTGAGCAATCACATCAAGAAAGTTTTAGGAAGGCTTAAAAAGTCCCAGTCCATCTAAGGTTTTTTGTTATTATTTTCAGACTTCAGACATCATAGGATTTCGCAAAAAAGATTAGGCAAAATTTTAACGGATCTTCGAAAGTTTATTTTGCCGATTTCTTCTCATTTGAAAGCGTTCGGCTTTAATTTAATATATTGAGAGGTAGAACAAACGTGTTAATCAAATCCGATTAAAAAGTCACGAACATGCGTCGAGCCAACGGAATTCCCGACGACCCATTTGGCTCGATAGCAAATTCCCATCTAGACCCAAACTTGTTTCAATTCCAATAACCGGAACCGCAAATCCTCGGATTATTGTCACCACCGATCGGCGTTCATCAGCAGCGAACACCTCTTTCTACGCATTTGTGATGGAGCTAGCCATCGCTGCCACCGCCGCATCCGAGTCGTGTTCCGACGATGTGGTCGTCCGGCCGGTAGGATAACATGCTCTAAGCCTCCACCACTCGACTCTTCCGGAACGGTCTAATGGCAAAAGTTTGCCGGCAATTTTCGACCCCGGTCGGTCCGATCCGTCCACCGAACGAAAACGAATCGTTGTCGTCACACGACGGACGACGGCTCCCGCAGTCCCAGTTGCTTTCTCGCTGTGCGGCAATTCAGCCAAATCGAATTTGAATGCAAATTCGATTTCCTTATGCGAGATGCTGACGGTGCTGCTGCTGCCGCAGCCCAACCCCCGCCCCACCTAACTTGGTGAGAAGTTTTCCACCGGGTTGTTCGAATGCGGGGTGGTGATTTTTCGATCGTCCCTACGGCGGCCACCGGGTGTTTATGCAACACCACCACCGGTAGCTGTGTCACGAATCAACGGCAAGAGTGGAGCAACGGAACTCCAAGATATCCGGCGCTGGCGGAAATCTTGTTTCGGCTTCAGAAATGAAACTCTGCCGGTAGCAGAAACCGCACAAATTACGGATTCGAGCACGAAGGCGACGCGACGTGAAGGTGCAAGTTGGTGGGTGATCCTACTCTTTGACTTCGGGTACGAGATGAGTGCTCGTTTGCGAGTAGCAGCACCCAAAGCGTCTTTCGGTTGTCGTACCACACCGTACCAGGTTGATTGTGTTAACGAAAGCGTTAATTCACCTCTCCCTTTGATGAGGACCGACTATAGTGGCCTTCCGGCAGTTTGCAGGTCAAGTTTAGTGACGCTGGAATATCGTGGGAAAGGTAAATGTTTTTTTCTTTCGTGGAAATACTTGATGAAGCTTGTTTTCGTGAAACTATGTTTGGGATTCAGTCGAAAGGTATTGAAATCTCTGGAATATGATACAAAAAATAACAATCATTTTTTTTTTCATTTACTTAGTTCAACATCAAATTGATGATAATACTGAATCATCAATTTGCCGCCATAATACTCGATTTGCAGCTGCAGCTCTCCAACGTCGGTCACGCCCAACGCTCGCCAGATCACGCTCCACCTGGTCCGCCCATCGTACTCTCTGCGCTCCACGCCTTCTTGTACCAACCGGATGGTTAGCAAACACCAACTTCGTAGGGTTGTTGTCCGGCATTCTTGCAACATGCCCTGCCCACCGTATCCTTCCAGCTTTGGCCACCTTCTGGAGGCTAGGTTCGCCGTAAAGTGCAGCGAGCTCGTGGTTCATCCTTCTCCGCCACACACCGTTCTCCTGCACACCGCCGAAGATCGTCCTTAGCACGCGTCGCTCGAAAACCCCGAGTGCTTGCCATTCCTCCTCGAGTATGGCCCATGTCTCGTGCCCGTAGAGGACCACCGGTCTTATTAGCGTTTTGTACATGGTGCATTTGGTGCGTGGGTGAATCTTTTTCGACCGCAGTTTCTTCTGGAGCCCGTAGTAGGCCCGACTTCCTCTGATGATGCGCTTCCGAATTTCACGGCTCACGTTGTTGTCAGCCGTCGGTAAGGATCCGAGGTAGACGAATTCCTCCACCACCTCGAAAGTATCCCCGTCTATCGTAACATTACTACCCAGACGGATCCGGTCGTTTTCGGTTCCGCCTACCAGCATGTACTTTGTTTTTGAGGCATTCACCACCAGTCCGACCTTTGCTGCTTCGCGTTTCAGGCGGGTGTACAGCTCTGCCACCGTTCCAAATGTTCTGGCAATAATGTCCATGTCGTCCGCAAAGCACACAAATTGTCCGGATTTTGTGAAAATCGCTCCCCGGCTGTTGAGCCCGGCTCGTCGCATGACACCTTCCAAAGCGATATTGAAGAGTAGGCATGAGAGCACCTTGTCGCAGTCCCCGGCGAGAATGAACTGGATAGTTCACCCAAAACCTTTACGCAGTTTTGCACACCGGCCATCGTTGCTTTAATCAGTCTAGTCAGCTTCCCAGGAAAACCGTTTTCGTCCAAGATTCTCCATAGCTCTGCGTGGTCGATACTGTCGTATGCCGCTTTGAAGTCGATGAACAGGTGATGCGTTGGGACCTGGTATTCACGGCATTTCTGGAGGATTTGTCGTACGATGAAGATCTGGTCCGTTGTCGACCGGCCGTCCATGAAGCCGGCTTGATAACTTCCCAAGAACTAATTCGTTTTCGGTGACAGGCGACAGATGATGATCTGGGATGGCACTTTGTAGGCAGCATTTAAAATAGTGATCGCCCTAAAGTTCTCACATTCCAAATGGTCGCCTTTCTTGTGATTGGGGCAGATTGCCTCTTCCTTCCACTCCTCCGGTAGCTGTTCGGTTTCCCAGATCCTGACTATCAGCCGATGCAGACAGGTGGCCAACTTCTCTGAGTTCAGCTGCGATACCATCCTTATCAGCGCTGAGCGGCTTTGTTGAGTTTGAGCTGGTGAATTGCATCCTTCACTTCCCTCAGCGTGGGAGTTGGTTCATTTTCGTCCTCCGCTGCACTGGCGTCGTCGTTTCCTCCGTTTCCGTGGGCTCCCGTGCCTACGTTTTCCACGCCATTCAGTGTTGCTTTCACCTTTCGATCACCTCACGTCCGTCCGCCAAGAGGCCTCCGTCCTTTTCCCTTCACATTTCGGCTCGCGGCACGAAGCCGTTGCGGGATGCGTTGAGCTTCTGATAGAACTTCCGTGTTTCTTGGGAACGACACAGCAGTTCCATTTCTTCACACTCCGCTTCATCCAGGCGACGCTTTTTCTCCCGAAAGAGGCGGGTCTGCTGTTTCCGCTTCTGTTTGCAAACACATGGTCACGTAGGACCTTTTCCCAACACATTCCTTCATCAACAATGCGTACGGTACCGGCGAGTGCCACACTACAAGCTTGAGCAACTGAAGCAGCCGGATGTCGCCTCAGCATACGCGCAGAATCTCCAGACGAGGGTGAGCTTAATGTGACCCCTCTCGAGGAATGCTGGAGTACAGTAAATATCGCAAGTCGACCTGGCCCACCTGCAAGGATTAACAAAAGCTTTCTGTGCAGTTTCACGGAAGAAACCGTATTATATGACCAGGAAGGAACGCAAGAGGGACTCAGGGAAGTTTTGGTGGGTCTTAGGGGCATTCTTAGGGTCTCTGGATTATTTGAAGATGTTCCAGGAGATCTCAGGGGCGTTTCAGGAAGCTTCACGAGGTTTCAGGGGTTTCCATGGAGTCTCTGGGCGGTTCGTACTATTGCAGTGATCTGACTGGCCTTCGGGGTTAAAGCCAGCCATTTCAGGGAGTGTGATGTGATAAACGAAAATATACTTGTTGTGAATCTTGATCAAGACTGATCCGTTTATTGCTCTTTACTTTATTTATATGTGAGAGGTAGAATGAATGGTATCTTACCTTCTCCCTAACATCTACCTTCTGGATAGGATTACCTGTCATGCAGAATTACGGCGAACATTTTACTTACGAATGTATTCTGTTGTCCTAGTGATGTGGGTAGATAATAACATTTTTTTATGATCACCACACTATTGAAAGACTCCTAAAATTCCAGTAATCCCTTTGTAATAATCCTAAACGTCATTAAAAGACTCCTGAGACTACTAGAAACCCTTTTGAAATGCCTTAAAATGCCCCTGGAACCCATTGAAAGGACATCAATAGGCCACTCTTGAAAAATGCATGGAACCCCTCGCCACAACCCTGCCTTGAAACGCCCTTGAAATCTTCGTTACAAACTCCTCAAAACGCCTTTGAAGGGCTCTGAAAAGCACCTGAAAACCCTTCTGAAATGCTGTCAAACGCCCACAAAACCTCTCGGAGCGACCTAGAAACCTTTCTGAAACTCGCTGAATTCCCTGGGAAATGTCTTGAAACGCCCCACAGTGGGCAAAACCAACCAAAACCGACAAAGAATTCTATATCTTTTGTTGCAAGTGGCTTCGAACTTTGAACTAAACCATTTCCGAATGGAAAAAGCCTGGGAAATCGATTGAGACTGGTTTCAGCCATCGCACGCGACGGCAAACTGCTCTACGGGGCTCATTTAGCCCCAAATCTCTTATATTTCAAAGAAATCTTATAGTTTATGCATCGCAAATCAGACTTTTTGGTATTATTTGAGGTGTCTATCATGACAAAATGTCTTGAGGGCTTACACAAAGAGATTTGAGCAAATTAAATTATTCAAATACCCCATTTTGCCCCAATTCCCTTATATTAGTATAATATTAGTAGTTTTCTAATTATTTGCATAGCTTTTTAGCATAACTTAATGCGATACTGATTTTAATATGTTCAGATATAATATAAGAATTGATAGTAGCTCCCTGGGCCGCATTTGTAATGTTACCGGAGCCATTTAGCTCCAATTCCCTTATACATATTATGATATTCCTAAAGAAAAACGATTTTTTCAAGACTTATTCGACTTATTACGCATAATATGCGATGCTCATGAGACTAAATTCTTCTCTTTGTATATGTCTTTATAAAGAAATCAATTTAGGCACTTTTAGTTGCGTTACATTAACTCAGATGACTCATTTGGCCCCAATTCCCTTATATTTGAAAGGAAATTAATATATTGCTCATCGTTAATCAAACTTTTTGTTTTTTTTTTAGATTTTCGTCATGACAAATTGTTTGTAAAGCAAGCATAAATAAATCTTAACAACACGAGAAGAACAATTGATTCTCATGAGCAAATAATGTTATACGAAGAAAGTCATATAATAAAAAAAAAAAAACAGTGTCGGAATGGGATCTTAGGGGGGCAGGGAGTTTAAGGGGGTACCAGGAGGTCTCGTGAGGATTTTGTAGGCTCCAGGAGGTTTCAGGGGCACTTCAGGGGGTCATACGGAAAAACTTGTAATTATGTAATTAGAAGGCACAGAATGTTGCTAATTGACAAATTGTGAGATGAATTTGTGAAAAAATGCATTCTGGTGGGATTCAAACCCACGACTCCGTATTCGCTAGACCGGCGCTTTATCCAGCTAAGCCACAGAACAGGTAGTGATTCTGCGGAATAGAAAGCTAAACTGAACCCGATCCCAAACCATGAACATTCCTTTTTCCACAAACCATCTCTCTTTCGGCTTAGATGTCTATCCACAACACACCCGCGTTTGTGCCCAATAACTACAAGTGAGAGCGAATTGTTTTTATATGAAGCCAAGACTTACTATTGCACTCTGCATAGGCATTTTGTTTTGCTGGTGTCTAATTACTATGCGTCGAGAGCTTGGCATGGTCGCACGCTTTGGCGACCAACTGCGTCGATGGGACACAAGTAAGGATACAATGATACATATTACCTGCGGAACCATTACACAGCGCAACATTTTTTTGTCTCAAGAGCAAACTTATGTGTCTCCGAAGGATTTTGGGCCGCTGAATCCGAATACGGGCTCAGATTTGCTCCAACACGTCACAATTTTGAGCTATACCTCAATTTATAGGGCAAAATATGCGATTTTGGACTTTTTTGACTGCAAGCCATTAAGCATGGAGATATTTTTTAAGCAATTAAAAGGTTAATTGGTCAATTAACATCTAAATTAACGACTCATGCAAAATGTTTCGTTTTACCTGATCAAATTTGATAGATTTAAGCATTTTATGTTAGTTTGAAAACTTGCATGCAACTTTTGGAGGGTTCCCAAGCAACACACATGTTATACAAAAGTTACGACAGCGCAAGTTTTGGTTGTATAGAAGTTTATTTTACGTTATTTCAACACAATGTTAGAATTACGTAAAATAAACTTCTATATAACCAAAACTTGCGCTGTCGTAACTTTATTATAACATGTGTGTTGCTTGGGTGGCTTGTATGGGAAATATCGTACCTAACATGAAAAGACAATTACACCGTCTTCGACCTTACGGCCTCTACAGACTGAACATTACAAACATTCGACAACGGACAACATATATTACACACCCAGTGGCCCAATGGAGAATTTTCCGTTTGACGAAAAGCTTTCCCCGACTGGAGCGGGAATCGAACCCACACTCCGAGGCTTACGAGACATCTAAACGACTGATGCCACTAACCGCTCGGCCACGACCCGGGTAGAGGCTAATGGCAAACAAAGGACAAAATAATAACTGGTTTTGCCATCATATCTCGTTTTGCCATTCTTCTGTTATTATGAAAAACTTAAAATGGCAAATCAATAGCAAAATATACAATCATAGCAAATCTTGTCATTGATATTTTATTCATGAATAATGCTAAATAACACATCAATAACAAAAATTACTATCATGGTAAAACTTGCAATTTAGCACCTTTTATAATGGATTATATAAAATATCAAAACAATAACATAATTTACATTCATAGCTTAATTTGCCATTATTTTGATATTGTGAGAAACTATTTATAAACTTAGGCACCATAACATATTTTACTCTTAATATACCATTAACTATTATATTGTATATTTCAAGCATAACTTTTCAATTCGACGTATCTCGCAAAAGTAAACAAATCCGGATTCTCAACTGTGTGTTTGATTCGCAATGGATTCTATTTGATGCACATCAATTTATGTTAATTTAGAACTCAAACGATTAAAGAGTATAATTTGTAAAACGACGTATCTATCTTTTTTTCGACGCAACGGTGGCTACGTTCTTCAAAGTGAATTTGTTTTTAAGTTCGTTTCGTTTTGAGTTTTTAATTTCCACAAAATAAAACTGTTTTTACATTGATTGATGAACTTAAATTTTATTGAAGAAAAAAAAGAAATAGCTCATTTTACCTTTCTTCTGCTACTTTGATTATTATTATTATTATTTCTTTAATATAGAGATTTTCAGCCCTAGGCTGGTTCATCTCTTTCATGCTACTTTGAAAAAATAACTGAATCTACCATTATTTTAAAATTGAATTTGAACAACTAAACCTACCATTATTTTGATCGCCACATAAACAGCTAAATTTGTTTTTATTCTGTTATCAATAACTCAAGAATGTCATATTTTGTTATTCACCGATAACAGTCAATTTGGGTCTTATTTTGTTATCAATATCTCAATAATAACTTATTTTGTTCTTCAATTTAATCTGCATGCTTTACCATTACTTTGTTATTACAATGGCAAAATATGTTATTTTTAAGTTTTTCTGCTACCAAAATTTTGTTATTATTTTTGTTATTTTAACTCTTATTTCAAACAAACAAATAACACATTTTGCCATTCAAACATTCTGTTTTAATGGTAAAATTTACCATTCTTTTGCCATTAAGCTCTACCCGGGGAAGCCCACATAAATCGCTTAAAACTATCAAATTCGATTTGGTAAAACGAAATATTTTGCATGAGTTGTTAATTTAGATGTTAGTTGATCAATAAACCTTTTGATTGATTAAAACAAATATTTCCATTCTTCATAAGTTTGCTCTTGAGACAGACCAAAACTTAATTTTTGTTACGCTGTGTTATCTGTTCTGTGGCTTAGTTGGTTAAAGCGCCGGTCTAGCGTATGCGGAATTGCATTTTTTGTTCGCAAATTTCGTCTCTCAATTTGTCAATCATCTACATTTCGTGCCTTCTTAATACTGGAATGTTTCAGACATACCATCAAATCTGGTAAAATGCCAGTAAAAGGCAATATGTATCATTGTCACTTTTACCCTCCTCAAACCTACCTTAGACAACCTGTTACTCCCTTTTAAGCTCCTTGGAATAGACTTTGCCCTTTTTGTTCCCATCGATCAACACTTACATTCGTCTCTCTTAAGCCATCCTGTGGGTCCTTTTTGTAACCTCTTCCTTCGTTAAATATTTCAAATCCCCAAAGATATCTCATTTCTCCCTCCCCTTGAATCCCTCATAGTTCTCCTTAGACGCCTTTACATTACATTGGATTTTTTAGTTGGAATTCCTTTAATGTGTGTCCTCTCAAATCTCTAGAAAATTGTCAATGATTACGTTTTGGAATACCTCCAGATTTTTTTGAGATCCTTGCGCTTTATCAAAAAATTTCTAAAATGTTTACAAAAAGAAGATTCTTGCAGTATTCTTCAGCAAGAGTTCATCTTAAGTTTCCTATTAGTATCCCTTCATAATGATAATCTGATAATGAATTTCTTTGAAATCTTTTAAGGGATTCCTCCAAAGATTTTCTAAGGAATTCCCCAGAAATTTACCATGGGACTTCTTCAAGAGCTTCTCAAGGAGTTTCGCAAAAGATTTATCTTGAAACTGATTCACGGGTTTCCTCAAAATTTCCTTCTGAAATTCCTCCTGGGATTGCTTAAAGGATTCTATAGAAAATTCTTTCAAGGATTGCAAAGTAAATTAATGCTTGTATTCCTTCATGAATTTCTGAAGGAATTTACCCAGAAATATGTATAATCAAATTTTTCTCCAGGAGGTTTACTTTGGGATTTCTCCACAAAAAATCCATGAATTTCGCCAACGTTTTATTCAGGAGTTCGCACGAACGTTTTATTTTTGGAAGAAGCAATTCCAGGAGATTCGAAGATTCTTTCATAAATTCCTCTATGGTTTTCTTTTAGAATTTCCGACATTTTACTAGAAACTTTTCATAAATTATAGCTTGAATTTCTTTCAGATAAGAAACCCTCAAGAGATTTATCTGGAAGTTGCTCCAGGGAGTTTCTCCAGTAGTTCCTTCAGGTATTCCTCCATGCAATGGATTTATACATACCAGGGATTTTTATTTGATTTTTTTTGGCCCTACCCCATTTCGCATAATGGTCATTTGGCATAACAAAGACTATGCACATTCTTACCAAGAAGGTTGTTATTCGTATTATACCAAACGACATTATGCAAAATGGCCTTTATGTCAAATGACATTATGCCAAACGGCGTTATGCCAAATGGCGTTATGCAGTTCATCCAGGTATTATTTCAAAGATTCCTTCAAAAATTCCTCTACGAATGTCTCAAGTGCTTTTGCTTGGAATTACTTGCAGAGTTCCTCCAGAAGTCTCTCAAGGTTTTTTTTGTCAAATAAGAAGGTATCTTAAGGTGTTTCTCCAGGTATTCTGCTAGATCCTATCCTAGGCAGGAATTGATCTGTCTCTCGACATTACAAATTGCTTCGGGTATTTTTTTTTTCCTAAAAATTTCCAAGAATATCTTCTCGGAATTTCCAAAGGTACCTCCAGGAGTTGTGAAGGGATTTTTTTAAACACTCCTACAGAGATTTCCAAAGGAATTGTTGAGTAACTTTTGTGTAATTTCTGGAACAGCTTCTGTAAAATTCCAGGCAGAATAACTGAACAAATTCTGCAAAGCAACTTCCAGAAAAAAAAACTCCGAAGGAACTTCTGGAGAAATCACTGAAGGAATTTCTCAAAGAATTCTTGCAGAAACACCGAGAAGAACCTCCGATAGCCGGGGCCCGTGGCGTAGTGGCTACACGTTTGCTTTATAAGCAGATAGTCATGGGTTCGATCCCAACCCCGGCACTGAGCTGATGGCTCAAATGAACTCCAGTACTTGGACAGCGGCGAACGGCAACCCATAATGGACACCCAATCGGACTGGAAACAAGAACAACCAAAAGCCACACATCAACATCCTCGTGCTTATCATTCTACCATGATAGGGTAGAAAATGAAAGCAGCGCAACAGCAACCAGCTTGATGTAGTACAATTAGAATAGAATACATTTAGGCGCTGTACAAAGTGTATGTACAGCTTCAAATTGGAATCGCTTACGCAGTGCCCTAGTGGACAATAGAGCTGTAAATTAGCTTAAGTTATTGAAGAATAAAAAAAGAACCTCCATAGAATTTGTACGGAAAATCTCCATGGGAATACTTTTGAAGAAATTTCTGATGAAATCCCTAAAATTTTGAGAAAATCTCAGGAGATAGAAACATCTTCTCAAAAGAATTTCAGAAGGAATCCCAGCAGGAGTTTTTGAAAGATACCCTGAAAGAATTTCAGAAGAAATCTTCGGTAGAAATCCTAGAAAGAACTTTTGACTAAATTTCTGGAGGAGTATCCAAAGAAATCCCAGTGAAATTCTTGAAGCAATTTTGGAAAAAATGTTTAAAAATTCCCTGGAGAAATACCTGAACAAACTTCTTGGGTTACCCTTGGTGGAGAAAAAAAAAACATCGAGGGATTTTAGGAAAATTCCTGGAGATATCCTTTAATCAAATTCTCCTAGAGGCATATCCGTATGTTTTGTCAAGAAAATATTTTTAAATAAATTTCTTCGAGAATCCGTGAAATAATTATTGGAGGTATTTATAGAGGAAATGCCGAGAAAGTGTCTGAGGTGAAATTCTGAAAGGATCTCTACATGAACAGCTGCAGGAATCTGGGGGATTCCTGCCTGAATCACTGAAAGTTTTAATGCGAGAACCTCCGGAGAAACTGAACAAATTTTCTAAGGAAAATGAAAGATTTTCTTAAAAACCACTGTAAGATTTTTTAAATTATTTCTTAAGAAACCCTTGTAGAAAATGCACAATAAATTTTTAAGCGAATATCTAGAATAATTTCTATAGTAATTCCTGACGAATATCAGAAGATTTAGAATCTTTGGACAAATTCAAGAAGGAATCTCATAAGGATTTTTTGAATGAATTTTCAGTAAAATTTATAAATTAATCCCTGGAAGATCTTCTGAAGAAATCTTTTGTGTATGCCGGGGCCCGTGGCGTAGTGGCTACACGTTTGCTTCATAAGCAGATGGTCATGGGTTCGATCCCAGCCCCGGCACTTTCGTCAGTTGCTCTTTCCACCCTGAGGGCAGCTGACACTGACCCTCTTCTGAACCCATGGCTCAAATGGACCCGGATATTCCCGAGCAGAAGAAAATATCAACAGCATAATAAAATATGTTATTTTTCCATAATAACTGTAGAATGGAATCAGTAATTAATATGTTATTAACATATCTTATTATGTTATAAACTTGTCTGTCATAAGCGGCAAAATAACAAAAATCATAACAAAAAAATGTTCCTGGAAGGCCAATTTAATAACAAGATTTATTAGTTCAATAATATCTTAATAAGAATGAATTTTGCAGTGAATTTGAGAACTTGTTATTGTTGTGTTATAGTACATCACATATTTGTACATTTTCAATAATTGAATAATAACAAAACTTGGTCTACAACAAAGTATATTATTTAAATGTTATGTAGTGGATGAATTTCAATAATTTGATCATAACAAAATAAGATTGCCCAGCAAAACATGTTATAAAGATGTAATACTTTGATAAGTTAATAATAACAAATCATGATATAAAAACAGACTCTGTATTTCTTTTGATATGAATTTGATATTCTCCTCTGCTCGGGTTTGGACATCGGCGAACGGCAACTCATAATGGACCCCCAATCGGACTGGAAAAAAGGAACAACCAACAACCAACACAGCAACATCCTCGTGCTCATCATTCTACCATAATAGGGTAGTATAGACTGTTTCAGAAATTATAAATACACTTTGTTTATTAAATTAAATGAACTTTTCTAATGATTTTCAATAACTTCTTTCAGCGTATAGCATATTGTACTCCATATTTTTATATTTCCTTGCAATTGTCTTGATATTAAAAAAAAACAGTTGAGTTCTCTAACAAATAACTAAATTTTTCAGATTTTCATTTGCACAAATGTGTTTTTCACGAATTCAACATTATTTATCACTAAATACCAAAAATTATCTAAATTTGTATCACTTTCGCTTTCTCAAGAAGTTGTCTAAGGAATGCCTTGATCAAAATTTGGGAAAAACCGATAAAGGCATTTCCACAAAATTTTTCCGGAGATCAAGTTTCTTATTTTTTAAGGTTTTCTACGGAACATAAGAACTACCACACAGTTTCTTAGCTTTCCTGAACGCAATTAATCTAAATAAACATATTTTTTTCAGCGATTTTTCAGATGGCAAAGCTTGGCATATCATAAAAACGAATGCAGTAAACTGTAATTAAGACATTCGTTTACTTAACGTTTGTTGGTACTGGTGTTGTAGAGAAATTTGAAACAAAAAAATTGGTATTGAGAAGGTCCGTAATGGTGGTTCTTGATCAAATATTCCAGTAAAAATTACTTTTACCAATCGAGAAATATCTTTTATTATCGATACAGCAATTTTTATTGTGTTTGGAAATTAAAAAAATTATCTGTGAGATTTTTTTTTCATTTCTACTATGCTACATTTTTTGACCACTTTGTGCAACTTCAAATTTCAATCAGCTAGTTTACAGAGCCCTATTTTTTAACTTTTACCAGAAACATCAACAAAATTGGTATTATTTGCTTCGTTAGTATGTTTACTATAAGAGCTAGAAGAAACTTTTTTGGATATTGTGCTCAAATTGAAATGGCAGTTAATCGTTAGTGTATTTATAATTTCTGAAGCAGTCTATAAGTGAAAGCAGTGCAACGGCAACCATTGGCAATGGGTTGTCCCACTTTTAACGGAAACTGAGTAAGAAAACAAAGTATTTTTCGATTTCTGAGTAAGACCAACTCAGCCACTGAGTAGAAATTTTTCCCTGTGTAGTGGACAGAAGAGCTGTAAATTAGGTTAAGTGATTGAAGAATAAAAACAAATCTTTTGTAGGAGTTTCTGAAGGAATCTGTGGAAGATTTTCAACAAAAACCCTTGGAGAAATTTATGGAAGAACCTTTGGTGTTCTTAAAGAATCGCTGAAAGCATTTCGGTAGGAATCCATGGATGATCTTTTGAAAGAATTCTTGTACGGGTTACTTTTAAAAATTTACGGAGGAGATTGTAAAGAAACTTTTCAAGACGACTATTTGGAGATATTTCTGGACGATCATCTAACAAACAAAAACAAAAAGGAAAAGAAAATTCTGGAGCGATCATGAAAAAAGTTCTAAAAAACTTGCAAAACAATCCGTGGAAGATTTTCTAATGGAATCCCTGGATCAATATCGAAAGGAAGCCAGGGAAGGCTCAATAAAAAGGTTCCTAGATTAATTTTTTGAACAATCTCTAGAAAATTTTGAATAAATACAGTATGCGGCAGGAAAAAATGCGAAAGTGTTTTTCAACTTCAAACCTCATTTTCGTCCATTTGATATTAATCAATCTCTGTTTCAACGTTCCATGATCTATAATAGGCTAGTTTTCTGAAAAGTTAATTAAAAAAATTCCCATTTTTGGTCACTAACCTTTACAGGGCGGCGCCTGAAGATGAAGACAACCAGAATTTTCAAACCGCAGAAAATCGCACAGGTCGCGAAATTTCGCATCTGATAAAACAAAATTTTTGGTTTTCTCTACAATATCATCAAATATATGTACTTATTTCATCTGGTATGTGAAACTACATGGCTCTGGATCAGTGTGGTCTGGTTGTTCATCGAATTTGAGCTAATTTTGTTACTGTTATAGTTATTTTGTTTAATGACCATTGGGCGCGCAGTTTATTGATATCCGCTTATTAGGCCTACATTATCACATGTTAAACATCAAATATGTTCATTTTTATTTTTCAGTGCTAGAATATAGACATTGACTGTTACATTGTCATGAAAAAAATAGTCATATATATCCCATATTTAGCGCGTAATAGTGCCTTGAACTTTTCGCATTTTTTCCTGCCGCACCCTGTATATGTACTACGAATGTTTTTTTAAATACCAAAGAAGTGTTTTAATGGCAGTAAGCCTTAGCACCAATATAAATCGTCATTGCATTTCTTCCACAAAGTAGTTGGAATATTTTAACCTCATGAAACCCTTAATCACCCCTAGCATGAAAAGTCTTCAATTCAAATTGAAACTTCTATTCAGATAAGTGAGATCGATTCTGTCTCATCGAAAGTGAATTAGCTTCTAATGTGTATAGATTGGCAAGCAGATGATTCTCAGAGGGAAACTTTCCACCAAAGTTGAGGTCGAAGATCAAAGGAATTAAAAGTTGGCTGCTGGTCGTTGTTTTTCTCCTGGCTGGGCCAGGATAAACAAAACAAGGTCGGTCGATAGGTTGTGACAACGTTTGGGCGAAGCTGGGTATTTGTCATTCATTTACCTAATGGTTCAGGTGAATGGAGGGAGCTTCATTGGAATGGGGTCTGATCCGGGAAATCTTATATAAGCAGATGATGGAAATAATTCGGTTGTAATACTGCTGGATTAAGGTGCAGTTATGGACGATATTTTTGCGCTATTACACAGATCCAATTAGTCCACTCTCTCACTTTAGCTTCTCCGAAATTGCGACACCGACAAATGAGACAGAGCAAAAAAAAGCGTCTTGTTCCCCGCAATTGGAGCCAGAAATAAATTGGTGAACTTTGTGCATCGAAATCAAAAAGAATGAGAAAAACTTTCCCGCAGGAGTCGTAAGTACGTACCGGAGGTGGTTGGCCGCTTAAATCACTTAACAGGAAAGAGGATTGCCGCGTGGGAAAATGTACGAATATTGACCCAATACAAGTTTTTGATTAAATTTATTGCCCATCCGCATCACGATTGGGATAATTTATCGCCGAGGGCGTTCGAGATTTATGGGGATGGTTTCGGGTGTTTTGAGGTCAATTTTCCAGCAATTGGTGAGCTGTGTAATTGAGACCATTTGCAATGTTCATATGCTTGTTATTCAATTGTATCCGTTAAGACTAAGCAGTGTGTACTATTTGTGGAGCTCTATCCAGCTTCGTTATACATACCTGAAAAAGAAAAAGAGACAAATATTTATGTTATGGTCTGTAGCAAATATAGCTTAATTAGCTGCAAATCTGATTTAAATATGAATCCAGCTATTTAAAGACATCATTATCACATTGCTCCAAATGCTTCCCTACATCAAAGCTATAGAATATGTATCAAACCCATCAAAAGTGTCCATTTACCTTGCACTAAAAAAAAAACACTAAAAGCTTTCAATCTGCCAATGAACCCATAGGAATTCCCCCATAGCACGGAATTGACAAATGGTGATTGACATCTATTGGTTCTCCCTTGGTCATTACATCACGCCGCGCATCCGTGTTGTGATGTTAAAGCCCACCAATAATTTAGTACATAGCATCATCATTCCCTCCAGCAGATGGGAGAAATCATTTCTTGGTATCTGACCGGAGCCTCCCCACGCGGCGCGGCGCGAGTCTCCGATGGTTTAATTGAAGTTTCGCAATAAAAGCATCTTCGTCGCTATCGGGCTGTCGTCATCAGAGCCAAGTGCCCTGTCATTGTGGGCCCAGCAGCGTACTCTGCACGACAGGAGACTAGAGTCCTGGAGTGGAAGTTTTTTACGCAATGGATGCCAGCATGACGGCGACGACGCACGGCGGCGATGATGGTTATCGACAGGACGATGAGAAGACCAATAACGGTAACGTTGGGGGAAAAAAGCACTTTCTTCCAGGAGATGTGCCTGTACAGGATGACATGGCGTTGCGAAGATGATGGAATCGCAATTTCTTAGACAAATCACTCATCAACGTCCAGTTCACTTTGGATGTTTCACTTCCACTCTGCTATTATTGCTGTTATTGCTCCTTTCGGTGGGGTCAAATTACACAGCATTGTAGTTCGTGTTCTTCAAGTCGTCACTTGTCAATCATAATGCGAACCTGTCGCAATAAAAATCATTATCTTCTGACGCATTTCTGCTCAATCGTAGAAGAATGTAAAGCAAAATTTCTTTAGAAATCCATAAATCATTAACATATAAACTTTGGATTCAAATTCTTCATAAAAGTTATGGTAGATCTTCGGAACCAGTTTTTGCTGAAATTCACGGCATTTTCTAACGGAGATACAGCTTAGGGACGGCAACGTAGCAGTTGGTTTAACAAGGAACGGTTACATTTCCAGGGAGCTCCATGAGAGTTCTAGATGGCTTCAGGGACCCATTAACGGCGTTACAAGGGGTACCATGGTACCTGGTGGTCTCTGGGGAGCCCAGAAAGTTTCAGGGGTGTTTAAGGCGAAGATATGATGAATCCACATTTCAAATTTTCAACGTGGCCACGCCATATCTTCACTACAGGAGTCTTTCAAAGGGTCTAAGGAGCAGCGATGCCAGATGATTTTCTGTATCACTCGCTCAAAAATCTGTATCCCATACAAAATTTGGGTGGAAAATCTGTATCCTATACAAATGTAAAATCTGTATTTCATATAAACGCCATCTGTTTAGATGTTCAAAAATCTGTATAATACAGATAAATCTGTATACATGGCATCCCTGCTCAGGAGGTTTCAGGGGGCCTTGAGTGTGCATCAATTCGGTCTCAGGGAGTCTCAGGGGCATTTTAGAGGTCCCAGAGGGTTCCAGGGTGTTACAGTGGCGCTTCAGGGAGTCTCAGAGACGTTTCAGGGGTCCCAGGAAGTTTCGAGGAATAATGTCAAACAGTCTTCTGGGGTTCCAGGGGATTTCCAGAGGTCTCAGGAGCACTTCAGGGGGCCACAGGGAGTTTCAGGAGGTCCATGGGATTTCAGAGGGCCTTAGGGGTGCTCAGGGGTGTTTTGAGGGCTCCCCGGGATTAATGGGTCTAGGGGGAGCTACACACTGCCGAAACAATCATAGAGTTCCCGTAATCCATTCGAAATACACCAGAACGCCCTTAACCTTCCAGGACGCGCGCCATCAAGCAACCGAAACTGCACCACGCTCGCGCTGTATACGGAAAGCGAGGTTTTTTGGTAGTGTTTTACTTTTTACAACAGCGCGCGCGCTGGAGGGTTAATATCCTGAACCCCTTCACTTGAACCCTTGAACCCCTTTAAACACCTCTTAAATGCCCTGAAACGCCAATTGAACCTCCATTGGAACGCTGTTGAAATTCCCGTAATATGTTTGAGGGGGTAAGAAGCAAAGGAGTGTAAGTGACAAAAACCCACTTTCGAGTAAATGAGGTTTAAAGTTTTTCACCAATTTTTCATCCCATACAAAATGTATGTACAAAATCGACAAAATGGTCACTTACAACCCTTTTATTCTGGGCCCCTCATTTGGAATGCCTTCGAAACCCCTTGGATTTTAGGGTTTTCTTCAAAACCCCTCTGAAACGACGCTGAATTTTCTTAATACTCTCCTGGAATACATCAAAACGCCACTGAAACCCCCAAAATTCCATTGGAATGCCCATGAAATCCCCATAATCAATTTAGAAAGACTCTGAAACCTCTTAGAACGATTATAAAAGGCTACAGAAACCCCCTTGAAACACCCCTCAAACTGCACAGCATGCCCTTGAAACGTTCCTGAAACCCCCGAAATTTTCAGAAATGCATCCGAAATGCCTAGAAATAACCATGAAAGCTTTTTAAATGCCCTTTACAGGTTCATAAGCCTCACATGAATAGCCCTTAAGCCCCTTGAAATGTCCCTGAAATCCCCGTTATCCCTTTGAAATGCCATCGAAATATGTCGGAACGCCCTTATCAGGACCCTGAAATCCCCTGAAACTCTCATGTATCTATCCCCTGAATCACCTTTTCGGGCTCTCTGGGAACATCCAGGAAACTCCCTACGCCCAGGAGCAAAACCTGTTCTCGCGAAGTTTCCTCATTTGGGCCTGACCTCATCTATGTACTAAACTCTCTCTCTTTTTCTGGTTTATACACTCCCAGCATAACTCTTCAAACCCATACCTTGGGCACGAGCTTGGGATAGCCTTCAAAGCAGCTTCTGATAGAACTTTCTCAAAATTCATGTAGGCAGCGGCATATATTGGAACCTAATATTCATTGACTTGGCAAATTCAAAGATGTCTTCTATTTAAGAATGTGAGCGTTAATTAATCGCGTAGAATTTTTGATAGGAGGAAGGGGTCTGGCCAATGTCTACGCTCGAAGTCTACGAGAGAGGAGAGGGGTCTGAGAAGGCCGTATTTTGGTCTACGTGGTCTATGAACAGCCCCTATTCAGAGCTGTTATTTTTTCTTGCTAAAAAATCATTCCTTTGAACTTACTTCTACTGAAGTGAACTTATAAGAATTTAAAAGCTCCGAAAAAGTTCCGAGTAGCATATTAAGCAGCTTTTAAGTTGCATAGAAGGCTAGAAATGAGCCTGGTTTGAATTTGTGTGCGCAGGTCCAGCAAGGCTCATTGTGCTAGCCTATGAAGCAGCCAGCAGTCACTCGGGACTTTATCTGAACTTCGTGTAACTTGAAAGTGTGTTTTGTCATGGGAAGCGAAACTATTGGTTACTTGGGCTCCTCCTCAAATCGGAAGTCGATCGATTCGCCCTTGAAGAAGCTGAATCAACTTATGTACAAGTCAGTTCTGCAATGTATCTATATACATCTGATGAAAAGTCAGCAGCTTCAACATCTTAACATAGTAAAATTATAAAACTTGAAAGCAAACCGTAGGAAAAAGAAAAACCTCTGATGAAAAAATCTGCAGCGGAATCATCCAAATTCAGAACGAGAGAACAACTAATGTTCAAAATCAGGGGGCATTTTTGGTGAAAATTCATCGATTGGTAAAGAAAAACGCAACGAAATTAATAAACGTGAAAGAATAGTCTATGTTTTAAAGAAGAAAAAACATATTATAAAATGAATTTCCTCCAGAAACTCCGCCTTGGATACAACCAGAAATTCCTTTAGGAATTCCATCACAAATTCATTTAAAGTTCCTTCTGGGACTTCTCAAGAAATTCATCAAGGGATTCTTCTAAGGCTTCCACTTGAAATTCTTCATGGAACTGTTTCATAAATTCTTCCCGTAACAACTCCAAGAAATTCTCTAGATTTTCCTCCAGAATGAATTTCCTCACAAAATCCTCCGGAAATTCTGCCAAGAATTCCATCAGTCATTCCTCAAAGAAACCCTCAAGAAATTTCCCCAGGGATTACTTCAGGAATTTATGCAGGATTTCCTCTACAAATTCCTCCACTAACTATTACAGGAATTCTTCTTCTTATTTTTTATGGCTCTACGTCCCCACTGGGACTTGGCCTGGCCTGGCTGTTTCCGGATTGGCGATCCATAGCCTTAACCACTAGGCTAACTGGAGACCCCGAACAAAGGAATTCACTAGGAATCATTCCGGGAAATACTCCTGGAATTTCTGCATGAAATATTCTAGATATTCCTCCAGGAATTTCTTTAGGAATTATTCCAGGAATTCCTCCAGATATAACTGCAATTCCTCCAAAAAATCTGACAGCAACTTCTACAGAAATTCCTCCAAGAATTATTCCAGGAAATCCTCCAGGAATTACTCTTGGGAATCCTACAGAAATTCCTTCAGGAATTGTTGCTGGAAATACTTTAAGAAATCCTCTCGGAAATATTTCAGGAATTGTTTCAGGAATTTCTCCAAAAATAATTTCATGAATTCTTAAGGAAATACTCCAGAAAATCTTTCGGGAATTCTTCTAAGAAATATTCCAAGAAATTCTTTAAGAATTCCTTCAAAAATTACTACATGAATTCATCCAGAAAGTACTCCAAGTATTCCATCAAGATTTCCTCCATAAATTTCTTCAAGAAATTCTTCACGAAATTTCTGAAGAAATTCTTGAAGAATTTCCTGGAAGTATTCTTGTAGGATTTCTTGGAGATATTCCTGAAAACACTCGTCAAGGAATTCCTGGAGCGATTCTTGGTGGAGTTCTTGAAAAAAGTCTTGTAGGTATTCCTGAAGAAATTCTTGGAGTAGAATTCTGGAAGGAATTGTTGGTGAAATTTTTGGTGGATGTGTTGGAGGAGTTCCTGGAGGAGTTCTTGGGGGATTCCCCGAAGGAATTCTTGGAGAAATTCCTGGGGTGATTCCTGTAGGTATTTCTTAAGGAATTTCTGGAATATTTCTTGGAAGAATTTCCTGAAGATATTCATTAAAATTTCCTGGAGGTAATCCTAGAGGAGTTTATAAAGGAATCCTTGCCAAAAGTCCTGGAGGGATTCTTGAAGGAGTTATTGACAGAAGAAATTCTTATTAGTCTTTCAGTGGGAATACTTGAAAGAATTTCTGTTAAAATAACCTGGAAATATTCATGGAGGAATTCTTAGCAAAAGACTTAGAGGAATATCTGGAGAAATTCTTGAAAAAAATCCTGGAGGAATTTTTAGAAAAATTTTCGGATGAAGAAATTCTTGGTGGGATTTTTGAAGGAGTTCCTAACAGAATTCTTGAAGTAATTCCAGGAAAAATTCTTGGAGGAATTCATGGAAAAAGTCTCGGAGCAGTTCTTGCAGAAATCCCTAAAGCATTGCTTGGAGGAATACCGAGAGTGGTCTAGAGAAATTCTTGGAGGTTCCCTAAAGAATCTTGGAGTAATTTCTGGAGGGTTTTCTGGACAAGTTCTTGAAGGAATTTCTTAAAAAAAAACCTGGACGTTTTTCTGGCGAAATTCCTGAAGGGATTCTTGTAGTAATTATTGGCATAAGTCTTAAAGGGAACCCTGGTGAAATTCTTGGGGAAATTGCTGAAGGAAATTTGGAGAAATTTGTGGAGGAATTATTGGAGGAATTCCAGGCAGATGTCTTAAAGGAATTTTAGGAGATATTCCTTTAGGATTTTTTGGTGAAATTTCTGGGTGTATTATTTGTGAAATTCCTGAAGATATTGTAAGAGGACTTTCTGAAAGAATTTCCGGAGTAATTTTTGGGGCAATTTCTAGAGCATTTCCTGGTATATATCCAAAAAGAATATATAATGGAATTTCTGGAGTAATTCCTGAAGGAGTTCCTGGGGTAATTTCAAGAGGAAGTTTTGGCGTTATTGCTTAAGATTTTTCTTGAGAATGTTCTGAGGAAATCCCTGAAGGAACTCTGGGACGCTTTCTTTGAGTAGGAGTGTTTTTTGAACGTTTTCTGAAGAATCCTGGAGGTATTCATGAGGAATTTTCTGGAAGTATTCTTGAAAAAAGAAACTCTTTGAAAATCCCTGGGGAAACTCCTGGAAGAATTCTTTTAAGATTTCCTGAAAAAGTTCCTGGATGAATTCCTGAAGTAATTTGTGTAGGAGTTCCTTGGAAAATTCATTGACGAATTCCTGGGGAAATTTCTGGAGGATTTCCTGCAGGTTTCTGGGACAATTCTTCAAGGAATTTCTGAAGAACTTCCTAGAGGGACTCTTGGAGGTATTCTTTGAGGAATGCTTGGAGAATTTCTAGGCTGAAGTCTTGGAAATCTTTCTGGAGCAATTATTGGAAGAATTTTTGGAGAAATGCTTGGAGGAATTCCAAGAGGGATTCCTGTAAGCCAAGAGTAGCACGCTATGTCTGAACTAGCAGATTACAAAAATTGAATGTACATCGGGTTTCTTCCCGTAGAATATTAGAATTCATGCTATATTATCATATGCAGAAGCTTTTAAAATATTTCATCGGGGAAATGTTGATTTTTGCATCTTTTAGCTGTTTTTTATACAAATTTGCATGAAATTCTCATTTTCGGCCAATTTCTCTCCCATACAAAATGCATGGAAAAATTTTCACCGATAGAATATTTTGAAACCTTCTGCAAATGAAAATATAGCTAGAATACTGATGTTTGATGGAAAGAAACCCGATGTACATTCAATTTTTATAATCTGCTGGTTCAGGCATAGCGTGTAGCAGACATTGAACGTCTTAATTCCAGAATAGTTTGGATGACCTAGATCACCAAGGAAATATAGCAAAATAATAATTAATTTTAATCGCTGACTCTTGTTATTATAATTGCGTAAATTATATTCAGCGAGCAGAAGCAGAAGTGATAATGTGCTGAGACATACCGATTTTACGATCCATACTTCAAAATACTATGATGATCATTTGTATCACAGTGGACGCATAAATAAAGACACATAAAGATTATCGTAATGTTACAACAGAAATATTCAAGAAAGGTTTACACCGATAAAGTAAAGAGATACAAGAATAGAGCTTGTAGAGCTTGAGGGTCTTAATTCCAGAATAGTTTGGGTGACCTAGATCACCAAATCAATGTTGCTTAGTTATAAGAATTGCACTCAGAGGCTCTAAAAGTAGTGTAGATTACATTCCACGAGCATTTGCTACAATAAAAATTTCTAAGGATTTACAGATAGTGCGACCCATACTTCAAAATACATTGGAGCCTATTTATATACCAGTAGACACCCAACTAGCAACACATAGAGATACGCGTAATATTATGAGGTGCAACAGACACAATCGTTAAGAATTATGCCGATAGAGTGAAGAGAAACAAGAGTAGAGCCTGTAGACCTTGGAGGCTCTAATTCTAAAATAGTTTGGGAAGCCTGGAATAACCCATGATTGTACCAAAAGCATTATAGTTGTGCACTGATGCTCCATCAATAGTATAGACTACATTCGACGAATATTTTTTTTACAATTAAATCCTGATACAGCATGTAGATATCGTAACCCAAACTTCAAAGTGTACTGGAGACCATTTGTATTTCATGGAATGTCCAACTACCACATTATCAAGTTGGTCGTAGCATTTTGAGGTCTAATGGACATCAACGTGACTGAATGTCTTGAACAACGTGAACACAAATGATGGTAGATCCAGTACATCTTAAGAAAATGAATTCCAGAGTACTTTGGATGATCTAGATTACCCATGAATTTTCGAGGGGTCATTTGAGGCTTTTTGAGAACCGTAGACTATGTTCTGTGATCATTCATCGTGTATAAAATATGGTTTAGAATGTTGGATTTATGACACAAATTTCTGGGTACTTTGGAGGCCTTAGAATAGCTCTGGGAGGAAAACATCAACAGACTATGGAGCGTAGTGCTACATTATCTGTCCAGGATCAGCAAAACGATGAAATTTGAACAAAAACATGTAGAATTTATAAAATATACAAGAAAGCCACGTATTTTCGGCTACGAGAAAAAGGAAGAGGGTGCAAAGGGGGGGGGGGGGGGGTACCATGCATTTCTTAGCACAACTATTCCCCTTGACTATAAAAAAGAATCCAGGGTAAAGTGTTTTAAAACAAAGAATAATATAATATAATTAAACACGATTAACCCTGGTAGAATGTGCACGACGCCTCCATGATGCGAAAAACCTAACAAATCTCCTATCGACCAAATGTCCCAAAGCCCAGAAAAGAGCAATGGGAGGTTACTGGATGTTTCATGGAGCTATCAGGAGATCTCCATAAATAAATAATTAAATAAATAAATTTCAGGACGCTTTGAAGGGGTCTCAAGGAGTATCAGGCGGTCCCAGGAGGGTTGCAGATGGTTTCGGTGACAATTCGGTAGGCTTCTGGAGGTACCAGGAGGTCTCATGAGGTTTCAGAGACGTGTCAGAGGGGCTCAGGGGGTCTCAGGCAGTACCAGAAGGTCTAGCGGCCTGTCAGGGGGTCTCAGGGGCATTTCATAGGCGTTTCTAAGGTTCCAGGTGGATTCAGAGGATTTTAGAAGTGTTTTAAGGGATCTCGAGAGACGTCTGATTGTACCTAGAGGTCTCAGGGACATTTCAGAGGGTTCCATGAGGTTTCAGTGAGTACCAGGAGGTTTCAGGAGCACTTTAGGGAGTGCCAGGGGTGTTCTCTTGGGCCTTGCATGGAGGCTCAGAGACATTTCAGGTAATTTCAGGGACGTTTCAGGGTATCTTCAGATTCAGGGTATCTCAGGGTCATTTCAGGCGGTTTCAGGGGTTACCAGAAGGTCTTTGGGACATTTCAGGGGCTTTCAGGGAGCACCAGGGCAGGAAGTATTAGAAGCTTTTAAGAAGTCTCTGTGAGTTTCTAGGAGGTCTCTGGGGCATTTAAGGAGACCTCATGGGTGATTCAAGGGATTTCAGGTGGGTTCCAAGGGGTTTCAGGGGGTTTCCGGAGCACTTTCAGGTGTTTCAAACGACTTCAGATTGGCTCCAGAGGGTATTAGGGGCTCTTCAGGGGGCTAAGGGAGTTCCAGGGATGTTGTAGGATCAGGAGCGTCTCATGGGGACTCAGGAGGTTTCAGGGGATTTAAGGGGTGTTTCAGGGGTTTTAAGTGAATTTCAGATACAGCCCTGGAACTCACTGGATGCTTCTGAAACGCCCCTTATACCTTTTGAAACGCTTCTGGAAAGGTTTCATTCCCTCTTAAATAAAACTCAAAACGACCCTGAAGCCCCCTGAACAGTGTTGCAATACCAGCCCTTTAGTTTACAAAGGGGACCTGGCTATTTCAATATTTGTGTCACATTTCTGAAATGCTGCAAATATTAATACTGACAAGAAACTATCAGAAGTAATTTCTTTCAACACAATGCAAGTACATTATTTTGTAATGGTTTTTATGCTCAAGCTGATTCTTACGGAACCACTTAACATGGACCTTAAATTTCCATAACAATTTGTCCACCTCAGTCATCACATCACTTTTGGCACCAGTGCATCATTCACTCGGGAAAATTGTTTTATGTCACCTCAACGAGACGTCCACTTGCAAATCAACTTCCTTCACGAACTCAGACGGAGCATTACTGCCTGAGACTTTCAAACGAGCCGTATGAAAACGATGGAGAAAAAAATGCCGGACGGATTCCAGCCACGTCCCAAAATGCTTTCACCGACACTTGACTCCGGAATGGTAATGAAGCTGGGGCTTTTTTTTTGTGGGAGCAATTTCCGTTGGAAAGGGCGCCTGTACACTCCAGATCAAAAGTTTGGGGTCCCTCTTCCTCAAAAACATAGAATTTTATAGGCTCATATCTCTGCTAATCTGTGCCCAATTTTAGGAATCTGACTCTCATTAACAAGATGTTAAGTCAAAGAAACTCCAGACTTGGCTAATCTTCGTGCTTTTGAAAGAGCATTATTTTGAGGGGGTCATCCCAAACTTTTGAGCGGGTGTGTACCTACCGAAAGTGGAATGTGATGTC
Source organism: Aedes albopictus (assembly GCF_035046485.1). Taxonomy (NCBI): domain Eukaryota; kingdom Metazoa; phylum Arthropoda; class Insecta; order Diptera; family Culicidae; genus Aedes; species Aedes albopictus. Next base: position 81,963,713 of record NC_085136.1, on the reverse strand, counting down.
GTTCGTAATTTGTGCTTGATGCTTTACCAGGTACGGCTTTGAGTGCACTGTGTATGAACATTTACATACTTGATCAGTCAAGCATGGTTCAAGAGCAATGGTTAAAATCTGTGTTGTGGACATGCGTCTTAGGTATGGAAATTGTGAAGAGTTCAATTTCCATATGTTGCTTTGACAAATGGGGATGATATCCTTTGCTGAACAGGCGACAAAAATGCCTGTTGTAGGTGAATTCGATCCGAATTCGGTCCGCAAGCAGCAGAATTTCTACGGAACAAAACAGGAGCGTATTTTATAATTTTTTATCGTTATAAAACTATTTTCAAAATAATGGCATTTGTACAGGGTGCGGCAGGAAAAAATGCGAAAAGTTCAAGGCACTATTAAACGCTAAATATGGGATATATATGACTATTTTTTCATGACAGTGTATCAGTCAATGTCTATATTCTAGCACTGAAAAATAAAAATGAACACATTTGATGTTTAACATGTGATTATGTAGGCCTAATTAGCGGATATCAATAAATTGCGCGCCCAATGGTCATTAAACAAAATGACTATAACAGTAACAAAATTAGCTCAAATTCGATGAACAACCAGACCACACTGATCCAGAGCCATGTAGTTTCACATAGCAGATGAAATAAGTACATATATTTGATGATATTGTAGAGAAAATCAAAAATTTTGTTTTATCAGATGCGAAATTTAGCGACCTGTGCGATTTTTTGCGGTTTGAAAATTCTGGTTGTCTTCATCTTCAGGCGCCGCCCTGTAAAGGTTAGTGACCAAAATGGGAAATTTTTTAATTAACTTTTCAGAAAACTAGCCTATTATAGATCATGGAACGTTGAAACATAGATTGGTTAATGTCAAATGGACGAAAATGAGGTTTGAAGTTGAAAAACACTTTCGCATTTTTTCCTGCCGCATACTGTAGAAGTAAGCACCGCTTCGAGCTGTACAACCATGTGTCTACCCTTCCTGCGGTCAGATCAATTCCAGGCTTTACATGATACCATCATGCTCTCTACTGGAAGCGAGTTACTCAACTCGTTCGACTGCAAGTTATTGCACCCTTTGTGGTTCCTGTGGTTAAAGCCATCCAGTGTGTAGATGTAGAGTAGATACTCCCAAGTAATTAGAATTTAAATCTGGAACCACTCCGGCACCCGAAGCAACCCAAACACGCCATAACAATCTCTCATCTGCCTCTGGGAATGACTCTTGGAATCCGTAGTCCTTTACAGCGCTTACTCTCGGTGGCGTCATCGTCGCCATCGTCCTTCTAGACTCCATTCTATCGTAGAGCAACAGCTGCTGCTGTGCTGTGAACGGTACCAGAAAACCTTAATTGCAATTAGATAATTCATAACATGGTCGTCGCAAATGGATGGGTGAAGGGCGAAACTACCGAAGGAGTGGTTCAACACTCTCCATTCATAGGTACCTACGGTCCTTCACTATGCATGCATACGAACGACTATGTGGGAGTTGAACCACTTTTCTTACCACAAAATGCTTGTACGAAGCACACTGCTATTCCAATGAAGTTTCCTATGAGGTTCCAATGAATGGGATACGCCTTCAAGTTAAGGCAAAACCACACAAGGAGGCAATTGATGTCGTTTATGTCCGGAGAAAATGTTGAACCAACAGTTAGCTGCTGGTGCATTCATTAAAAGGATGGACCAAAAAAAAATCTACGAATTTATAAACTATAGTTTTTGTCATTTGATTTTCCAACAGGAAAAGTGCTTGTACGAGATCCCATGTCTTTTACCTTTTTCGTACACTGGGAAGGCTATATGTTCACCCCAAAAATGACTTTTTATAGAAGGCGCGGACGGTCGAGTCACATTAAACCAATCGACTCAGTTTGACGAATTGAGATGATGTCTGTGTGTGTGTATGTATGTATGTCTGTGCACAAATAAAGTTGAGTCACTTTTAAAGCACTTCCCATTGGCCGATTTTTCGGATTTTAGGACGAATCGAACCGGAATTTTACCACAGTGTTTGCTATTGAAAATGGTCCGGATCAGTAAAGGAGCTCTGGAGTTATGGCCATTTTAGTGATCCGGACCAACTCCGGCGGAACTGGTCGTATATAAAACTGATAAAACCGTGTCATGCGACACATCAAACTGCGCCGATTTCAGTAATCATTAGCATGGGTGTCGAATTTTGTGTGGAAATCAATGCTGGAGACCTGAAATTCCACAATGTCTACCCAAAATTCAAGATAGCGGCCTAATATTCAAGATGACGGATCAAAACTCAAGATGGCGACTGTCTTATTGGGATTTAGGCTCAAAAATGTGTGCAATATGGGTACATTTGGTATGGGGAAGATGTCAGGAGCACAACAATGATAAGTACTCGAAGTCCAATAATGGAGACCTTAATATCTAAGATGGCGATCTAAAATCCAAGATGGCGGTCGTTTGAAGGAGTTGTAGGCTCTGAAGCCATGCAATAGGGAGGAAGATGTCTGGAGTCCATAAATGGCGACAATACTATTCAAGATGACGGTCTAAAATCCAAAATGGTGGTTCAAAATTCAAGATGGCGACTGCTTTATAGAAATTTAGACTCAAATATCAAAAGCCAGATAAACGATATGATTTCTGGTGCCATACAATGGATTTTTGTTTAACGGATGTGAGTGTGATATTCATCAACATATCACTTGAGTTTTGTTGAAATGAGTCTTCAAAGGCACGAGAAAGGCTCTATCACCGTTAGGTGGATTAAGTAGGGGTTTTTTTGTTTATTATCTGGAAACTAAAACAAAAAACGACATTCGACGACATTCAACAAGTAAAACATAAGAAGTGATAGTCTAGTCTTTGAAACCGTTGTTTCATGGTTGCGTTGCGTTTATAGTTTCATTTATCCCATTCAGTTGCCCGAGACCAACAATCTGCAATGATTGCGTCAAAGCCACTAGGGAAAAATTGAACCCATATGACAGATTAAGTTCTATGCCGGGCATGATTGGAAGTGTCCCTAAACTCAATTAAGTATAGGAAGTTAATAACGGAGACTTCAATATTGTAGAAGTTCCTTGCAATTTGCACCGAAACAACGACACCGTCAAACCTGAATCGCGAGCCCCAAGCGAAGCAAAAAAGTAGAGGGCATTCAATTAATAAAAATATCAGCAAATTGTCTGGCTGCAATGCTCGTCCGCATGGTGGTGTTTCCCCAGAAGAAAATCTACCTATCTTTCAAGAATTTCCTCAGAGATTTATCCAGAAGTTCCTTCAGGTAATTTTACTGAAGTTAACTCAAGGATTTCTCAAGCAGTTCATTCAAAGATTCCTAAATGATTTTTTTCTGGGATTCCTCCAGCAATTTCTTCAGAGATATCTCAGGATTCCTTTAAAGGATCCGTTAACCCATATCCGCCCAGCGTCCTATTTATAGGACAGATGCCCCGAACGCCCAGCGTCCTATAAATAGGACAGTCCTTTTGATGTGAATATCTCCAGAATTATGCAAAATTTTAGAATACTTTCTTCAGAGAAGATGCTCTCCACACCCATACCTTGGTCATAGTGGACAATATAGTTTGTGACTGGTTCACTAGATGGCGTAAACGATACTGCAAAGATTACATATTGTCACGATCTATGAGCTACATTTCCAATGCGAAAATAATTTATTTACCTGGAATCTTGACAATAATTAATGATTTATAGTTCATTTCTTCGGCAGAGTTGTTTATCAATACATACAAAAGTCAGTGTATGTATGATTGTATGTTTATATGCTTGTATGTTTATATGTTTGTATGTTTGTCTATTTGTATGTTGATATGTATATATGTATCAATGTACCGGCATAACTTTGGAATGCGTCAAGAAATTTCAATCAAATTTGGCATACACATTCCTTAGGATGTAGATGTGGTAGTAGGGTTATTGGATGGCGGCGGGTCAAAATGGCGGCTTGGAACCTAAGCCGGATGGCGGTCAATACTCCAGAATATATGCAATGCTGCTTCGGATACTATGCAATATGGGTATCTATCGATCGGGTTTTATAAGTAGAACTTAAAAATGAATATCCGACGCCATTTTGAAATCCAATATGGCGGACCATAACCAAGATGACGACCATGAAATGGTAGTTTGATATGTAATACCATGCAATATGGGTATCTATCGATCGGGCTTGATGAGTAGAAGTCAAAAATCGATATTTAACGCCATTTTTAAATCCAAGATGGTAAGGGAGCGGACCTGGTGTGGTGGTTAGAACACTTGACTATAATGCTGAGGACCTGGGATCGAATCCCACTCCCGACATACTCACAAAATTTGGGTTCTTCCTTCGGAAGGGAAGTTAAACGTGGGTCCCGAGATGAACTAGCCTAGGGTTAAAAATCTCGTTAATACAGACAAAAAAAAAATCCAAGATAGCGGACCATAATCCAAGATGGCGGCCACGGAATGAGAGTTTGTTCTATGATACTATGCAATATGGGTATCTATCGATTGGGCTTCATTAGTAGAACTCAAAAATGAATATCCGACGGCATTTTGAAATACAAGATGGCGGACCATATCCAATATGGCGGCCATGAAATGGTAGTTTGAGCTATAATACCATGCAATATGGGTATCTATCGATCGGGCTTGATGAATAGAAGTCAAAAATCGATATTTAACATAATTTTAAATCCAAGATGGCGGACCATATTCAAGATGGCGGCCACGGAATGAGAGTTTAAGCAATGATGCCATGCAATATGGTTATTAGAGTGGGTCATCGTTTATATGGAAAAATGAAAATTAAATGATATCCCATCAGATCAAGGCTTTTTTGATCCCATTTAAGGACCCAAATAAGTGTGCAAAATTTGGGAACAATCGGTTATGTCTACGTTTTGCGCATCACGTTTGAAGTTTGTATGGGGTTTTACATGGGAAAACACACTTTTTTGCATTTCTCACATAACAAGCTCAAATTTTTCTAAAACCACGTAACCGATAAAGTGAAAACATAGCCTAGGGTGTCCTGAAAAAACATTGTCGAATACCGCGAAGTGATCTGATGCTTATGAAAAAAGTTATAGCGTTGGTATTGCTTGGCAAAACAGTATGATTTTGTGCTATTGTTATTCCTTTACTTGTTAAAACATAAACTCATGTATGCGGTTCGTTGGTTATAACCATTTTCACAAGCATCGGTTCGCTTTGCGGTCTTCAACAAAGTTTTTCAGAACATCCTAGGCTATCATTTAATAGTATCGGTTAAAAAGTGTCAGACAAACTTTTTCAACTTATGACAAAAATGCAAAAAAGTATGTTTTCCCATGCAAATTTCAATTGCAATGCGCAAAGTGTAGACGCAACCGATCGTGCTCAAGTTTTGCAAAGATACTCAGGACCCGAAACGGAACCAAATAAGCTTTGATCTGGAAAACGGTTCCGATGACCCGCACTAATGGGTATCTATCGATCGGGCTTCATTGATGCCTAGAACTCAAAAATTAATATCCGATACCATTTTGAAATCCAAGATGGCTGAACATATCCAAGATATCTCGAAGATATCCAAGGCATCTATCGATCGGGCTTCATGAGTAGAAGTCAAAAATCGATATTTGACCCTATTTTTAAATCCAAGATGGCGGACCATATCCAAGATGGCAACCATGCAATGGTAGTTTGAGCTATGATACCATGCAATAGGGTATCTATCGATCAGGCTTTATGAGTATGGTAGGGTAGTGGGTAGGGTAAACGGTGGAGATGGCGGTCTGGTAGAGGGTTTGGGTGAAGGATACAGTAGAGGAAGTGGAGTAGAAGGTTAGGGTAGAGGATCGGGTAGACGGTAGGGAAATGGGTAGGATAGAGAGTTGGGTTGAGGGTGCGAAGAGGTTAGGGTAGAGAGTAGGGTAGACGGTACGATTAAATAAACTAGAATGCAGTGGTTATGGTAGAGTATAGGGTAGAGGGTATGGCAGATGGTAGGGTTGAAGGTTATGATAGAGGGCAAAGAAGACAGTAAAGTAGAGGCTAGTGGGTGGGGTAAAGAATTGAGATGAGATTAGATGAGCTGAAGTTTTTTTTTTCGAAACACCTTCAGGAATTCTTTCCAGGATTTCTTCAGGTGTTCCTTTCGAGAATCTTCTCAAATTTATTCCAAGGATTCCTTCAGATATTGCTTCTGAAATTGCTGTGATTCTTTTAGTTATTCTTTTCTGCATTCCTTCTGGGATTTGTGCTGGAATTCTTTCAGAGATTCCTTCCCGGATTCCAGGCTTGATAATCCTCCTCGAAATCAAAAGAGTTTTGCAACATGCTCTAGAGCGGTGTTTTGCTTTTGCCTCGTCGCGAGGGAGCGAACGAACCCAAAACAGAGAGGCAATAAAAACTGAGCGAGGAAGAGGGGAACGAAAAAAGAGCCGATGATTATTTCGGGTTTTTGAGTGCGGTTTTCGCCTCGAGAGTCTTTCTTTGTATGGGAGTGGAACTCGCGAGAGCTTTTTGAGTGTGAGTGGACGTGAGAAACACAACAAGCAATTATGAGTGTTGGACGAACTCCTCGCTGCGCGGCAAGCTCGCGCTCGGTGCTGTTGAGGATTTGCGTTGTGATTTCTGAGTTTTATTTTCACTCCTCAGAAAATCGCCAAAATCGCTTCCTCATTTTCTCGCTAGGGAGTTTCTGTCAAGCCTGCCGGATTCCTGCTGTGACTCTTTAAGGGATTCCTGCCGAAAGAAAAATATGAAAAAATATATATTTCTTCCGAGATTTATTTCCAGGCAATCCTAGATCATAGAGACATCTTCTATGGTTCTTACAGGAATACCTGCTCAGCTTCTGACCGGCAGGACCAGAAGTCATCAGGAATCATGATCACCCCTCTAAGAATTCCATCAGGTATTCTTTACAGGATTTCTTCACGAAAAACTTCGGAATTTTCTGCCAGAATTGCTTTAGAAAATCCTGAAAGGATTCTTTCAGAAATTTTAACCACCCTTCTTTCATGGGATTACTTTACAGATTCATTTTAGTATACTTTCAAAGTGTTCTGGCGAAACATATTCAGAGAATCCCAATGGAATTCTTGCTACGAGCCGGGATCCTTGCTCGGAATTTATACAGAAATTCCTCCCGGGATTTCTCCTGTGATTATTTCAGGGATTCCTATCAAGCTTTCAGCTGAGATTCCCTCAGAATTCTACCAGATATGCGTCTCAGAATTCCTTCAGTAAGTCTTCCCGGGATTTCTTCAGGGATTTCTACCGGAAATGTTGTTCCCCCCAGCGTTATGTTTTTCAGACTTTTGTACGTAATTCTAAATTGCAGTTGGTAGACCGAATAAAATTGAATTTTTGGGTGGTTGTATCATTGATAGTGCCGAGACTAGCACCATTAAACCCATATATTGTTCACGAATAAAAAATCATGGAGCAGTGCAAACATAAGTGGAGAGGCCGTGTAGAGTATATCTGGTTGAAATTTTATATCAAAACATGGAATGATGATGAACCTGGGCGTGTTAGTGGAATACCTGTAAGTACGAGACACTGAAGACGACCTTATAGTTGACGGCGAAATACGTATCTGTCAAAGGATAAGGATACACATTAAAAGTAACAGTATTTAACACGATTTTCTTTTTAAAACATGCAACATATCTGAAAAGTTTACGTATGGTGAGTACGTAAAGAGAGTTTGTGGAGTACTAAAGGAAAAACTATATTACTTTATAAGAAATCATTATCTGTGTAAAATCTAGCTTCTACAGTATTTTAACGTTTGGTTATGCTACACATAGTGAGCACTCTTTATTTGATTTGTTACAAAAAAATAAATTTGAGAAATGTTGAACACTGCAGTCGAAACTACATGAAATTACAGTTGACAGTTGCCCTCCGTCCGCGACACACGTTCTTTTACGCAGCTCTTGCTCTTCGCGATTCCTGTAGTGAAACAAGATGTCTTCATACAGGAAGAACACTCTAGTGGTGGACTTCAGTGTCCTTCCAAAGCGCGTCCCAGCAGATCGAGTGGAGGAATTCCTCAAACATTATGTCAAAATCGACATGGCTGATGTCAGGAGCATCCAATTGCATAGCTTGAAAAACTGTGTGTACATCGAAATGCACAATGCAGGTGTACCCCCACGTATGGCCAAACAGCACAATTTACAACACTCGATCAAATACAAAGAATCGTGCTACTACATCCCAATCTACGTCGATGGACCTACTACTACCATTAGGATTCACGACCTATCACCGCAGATGTCTAATTCCATTATATCCGACTACCTGGCGCAGTACGGCGATGTTATCTCCGTATCCAACGAAGTGTGGAAACACTATTTTGTGGGACTACCGAATGGCGTAAGAGTAGTACGTATGAAGATGAAGAAACCGGTGCCGGCTCATATAACGATCGACAACCAACTTTCGCTCGTCACCTATGCGAAGGGTGAGAAACACGCATCATTACACGAGAGAGATGAACAAAAGCAGTGTCAGAAGCAAGCATCCCGCTCGGACGTACTTGAACCTCAGTGCTCTGCTTCTATTCACACAAACCAAAACGATGACCAACCAACAGCACCGAATGCAACCGACGACGACGACGACGACGGCAACAGTGGAGATAGCGCAACTGACGACGAACTGCAAACCACCACGAAGCGGCGGCTGTCAACTAGAACATCCAGTGATGATAACGATGCAGATCGAATGAACAGTAAAGGTCAAAAAACTGAACATGTATCAGAAGCAAAAGATACCGGTGATTCTCCTGATTTAGGCTGGAGGATTACGCGATCTAGGAAGTGTAAAAAAATGGATAAGCTTTGAAATGTCTCCAAAATTTGTTAGTGAAATTATAGAATAACTATTTATACCTATTTGAATGTAAAATTGATCAAACGTATATCCGACACGAATGCACTTTAAGTGTAAAGTGTCGTTAATAAAAAAAAAAAAAAAAAACATGAAATTACAAGGACCATACATTGCATACTTTTAGGCGTTTATCGGGTTATATTTCTGCCCCAATTTAAAAGTTCTTTTTCTATTCTTTTTGAGTGGTTATCATCTCTCTCACTTGTTTAGAGCTGTATTGTATCTATACGGATCAGAATATAATGATAGCGTAGAAGTTGTGCTGAAGTAGAACTCGAGAAAATTATCAGATATTGAAGACCTACAATGAAGAATTTTTTTGGAACTACACCATAGACTTCCATTTATTTCGTCAAATCATGTTTATTTTATTGGAACTTGACCTTTGATAACAAATTTATTTGAAGATTTGAATTGTGAGACACCTTGGGCATTAACGGGTTAAGGGATTCTCCAGGAGTTCATTCAGAATTTCATCCAGGGATTAATTCAGGAAGTTCTTCAGTGATTTATCTAGCAATTTATTCAGGAATTCGTTCAGGAGTTCCTGAAATTTCTTCAGAGATTCTTCTGAGAGGTCCTTCTGGGATTCTTCCAGGATTTTCTTTAGGGATTCGTCTAGGAATTTCTCAAGGAATTCCTTAAGGGATTTATCCTGGAGTTATTTAAATAATTTCTCTTGAAGTTCCTTTAGGGGTTTGTTCTGGAGTTCCTTGAGTGATTTCTCCTGAAATGGCTCGAGGGATTTTTCCAAACGCTTCTCCAGAGATTCCTCCAGAAGCTCTTTCTGGTATTCCTCCAGGACATCATTCAAGGATTTCTCTGTCAATTCCTAGATGAGTTTCTTCTGAAATTCCTTGAGGTATTCCTCCTGGAACTTCTTCAGGGATTCCTCCAGGAACTCTTCAGGAATTCCTGCAGGATTGTTTGTGAGATTTTTCCCTGAATTCCCTGTGGACTTTCTTCTTGGGGTCCTTCATGGATTCCTTCAGTGGTTCTTCAAGGATTCCTTTAAGAAATTCTTCTTGAACTCCTCCAGGAATCAGCTTCTCGGATTTTGCTGGAAATCTACGAGAAATTTCGCTTGGAATTGTTGGAGTGATTTCTCTAAGAACTCCTTCGGGATTTTATTTTTACGAAATCCGTCAGGGAATTCTCCAGGAACTCCTTCATAGATTCTTCTGAGTTATCGTTCAGAAATTTCTCCTGCAATTCTTTGAAAGATTTCCTATAAAGTTCCTTGAGGATATTTTATAGAATTTCTTGAGAGACTCCTCCAGGATTTCTTTCAGGTATTTCCTCAAGAGTTTCTTCAAGGATTCACCAGGAAGTGATTCAGGTAAATTTTCAGGAGTTTTCCCAGGGTTTCCTTTGCAAATCCCTTCTCGGAATCGTTTTTAAGATTTTTCCTGGAATTCCAAAGATTTTCTCTGGTATTATTTGTGGAATTTCTCTTGGAATTATTGGAAAGATTTTTTCAGGAACTCCTTCAATGACTCATTCAGCAGCTTATTCAGGGAGTCTCCAGAAAAGCACACAGGGATTCCAAAAGGAACTCTCTCAGAAAATTTCTTTTTGAAATTCATATGCAATTTGCTCAGGATTTTATTCAGGTCTTCTTAGAAAATTCGTCAGATATATTTCCTGGAGTTTATTCAAGGATTCCTCTAGATATTCCTTCAGTGATTCCTCCAAGAATACCTAAAGATATTTCCTCTGGTATTCTTTCTGGAATTTCTCCTGGAATTGCTGGAGAGTTTTTTTTTCAGCAACCACTTCAGGGATCACAAAATGCGCGAACACGAGACGGAACACAACACTTATCGTTCTTACTAATTAAAAGGAACTTATTTTTTTTTTCTTTTTGGTCGACCGGTTTTGGGCTCGAAGTTGCCCATCTACGGGACGATGTCCGACCTCATGGATTCACTGAAGAATCAGTGACGATATACTGCCTGTGGAATCCCAGAAAAGGGACTTAGACGGGAGTGCGCCGTTATTACCGAGGAATAATACTCTTCAACTCGGCGTCGGCAATGGGGTCAAAACCTCTATGTAAGCTGTGGCAGATAATGATTGAACATGGGTTTCCGACGAAAGTGAATAGACTGATTTGTGACACGCTTGAAGGATCAAAATCAAGGTACGCATTACAGAGGAGTCGTTCTTTGTAACTTTAGCAAAACAGAGCTTAGATCGAAATGCGTAGATTATTTATTCTTTTATTTATTGTCACTCTTCCATTTGACGTGCACAATAGTATCATGCATAATCTACATGGTTTTCTTAGTGGTTAATCAAATTTATTTAAAAAAGACACTACACCGTCTTCAGCCAGAGGCTGCACAGACTGAACATACATACACGAGACAACGGACAACACACATAACACCCAGTGGCCCAATGGAGAAGTTTCCGTTTGACGAAAAGTTTTCCCCGACTGGAGCGGGAATCGAACCCGCACTCCGAGGCTTACGAAACGCCTAGACGACTGACGCCGCTAACCGCACGGCCACGAAGCCCACATTAATTTATTAATTCCGAGAGCGATAAATGCATACTCACCGTCTGAGTATACAGTGTCCAATTCAGTGAAAAGATAATGGCAGAACATGGTTTTCTGACGAAACTGATAAGACTGATTCGTGCAACGTTAGATGGATCGGGAGTAAAGAGCAGAGCTTGCAATGAGAACGAAATGTAAATCAACCAGCAACTAGCAAATAACAACGGTTTCACCGAGTCTACATTTCAAAGATTGAATACAGCTAAACGGTCGTTCAAGTCGTTTACTCGTAAGTTTAACAAGGTAATGTACGTACTGACAGATAGATAAATCCAGAAGAATGTTAACCATTCTGCAATGTCTCTACCCATTTTCAGATTGACAATTTGCAACCCGTAGGCTAACAATGCATTCCTTCAGAAGCTGAAAGGCTTATCTAAAAACAGATAACCACAGCGTCAGCAGAGATACGTCCGATGGCTCCCGGTACATAGCTGAGAGAATAATTGAATCAGGTTAATAATGTATGCGCTTCTCTAGTGAGTGCTGATAATTCCTTTCCTAGAGTAGAAGCATACTTTGTATAGAGGAATGCAACGATGTCACTGGAGACAGGCCGCTTGCAGCACAAGCGAGAGAATGAAGATTGATACGAATTCAAGTCACTGCCGCCACTATCGTCTCACGTTGATTTGCAAACCATTGTCTAATAAAGCATTCCTCCTGAAGCAGTGTTGTTTGTACAAAAGCTTGAAGTTCTCATCCTATACGAGCTTCACTTCCCACCAGGGGTGGGGACGGGCGGAAGGATGGACGAATGGCGACGGAGAATAGCAGCAGCCAATCCAGTTAGTGTACTCGCTCTCGTTGTTGATATGATTTATTACAGTTTTGCGCTTCAAAGTGGGAACGCCTTTTTGTTGTTCCACCGGGCCCGAGCCTGGAGGATCGGAACTTTGTACAAACTTTTGCGAAACTGTTGCAGGCAGGTGGACGGGTGGTGGATTTTCCCACAGCCGACTGAATTTTGCACGATTTCATTGTATCCCTAACATCTGAAATTTGTCCGGTTCGAATCGTATAGGGGAAGAGAATGATAAACGGACGCTCATTATTACCGACTTTCTGTATCAAACCTTCCCAAAACAACTACAACTAATTTAGTGTTTCGGCTATATAACGTTTTTTTTAATAAGGCTTGGTAGAGGGAAATCTCCCGATAGCTCCATCGATGAATTTTGTACCACAGGACCCTAAATAACCTAGGCGCCTCTAGGCGAGACCACCATTGCCGCCGTAGAAAGCTTCCCTGAAGACATTTGCACAAAATATCAAAGGTCGGCACAAAAGGTTTCCCCCGTCTTGGCAGCTGCCAGAATTGAGAAAGGTAAGTTTCCTCGAAGATCAAACATCGCCGGAATATTTATGAAACGTTGGGTTGCTGTTTTTCACTAGAAGGACCAAATATGCGCGCTAAGGAGCGAACTGATTTACAATGAATTCAGTACTTGCCACCGACTTGGATCAAAACAGTCCCAGCTTGAGACGTATCATAAATGTACAATAATGGGTTGATGAAGGTAGATTTTAACTGACGGCAAAAGACAAGTGAATATATGTACAACAAGTGACAAGAGTTTTTTTTTTCTTTATTTTTGAGACTTTCAGCCAAGTGACAAGAGTTGAGTCCTTTGTCTACTCTGTCTACTCTGTCTACTCTGTCTACTCTGTCTACTCTGTCTACTCTGTCTACTCTGTCTACTCTGTCTACTCTGTCTACTCTGTCTACTCTGTCTACTCTGTCTACTCTGTCTACTCTGTCTACTCTGTCTACTCTGTCTACTCTGTCTACTCTGTCTACTCTGTCTACTCTGTCTACTCTGTCTACTCTGTCTACTCTGTCTACTCTGTCTACTCTGTCTACTCTGTCTACTCTGTCTACTCTGTCTACTCTGTCTACTCTGTCTACTCTGTCTACTCTGTCTACTCTGTCTACTCTGTCTACTCTGTCTACTCTGTCTACTCTGTCTACTCTGTCTACTCTGTCTACTCTGTCTACTCTGTCTACTCTGTCTACTCTGTCTACTCTGTCTACTCTGTCTACTCTGTCTACTCTGTCTACTCTGTCTACTCTGTCTACTCTGTCTACTCTGTCTACTCTGTCTACTCTGTCTACTCTGTCTACTCTGTCTACTCTGTCTACTCTGTCTACTCTGTCTACTCTGTCTACTCTGTCTACTCTGTCTACTCTGTCTACTCTGTCTACTCTGTCTACTCTGTCTACTCTGTCTACTCTGTCTACTCTGTCTACTCTGTCTACTCTGTCTACTCTGTCTACTCTGTCTACTCTGTCTACTCTGTCTACTCTGTCTACTCTGTCTACTCTGTCTACTCTGTCTACTCTGTCTACTCTGTCTACTCTGTCTACTCTGTCTACTCTGTCTACTCTGTCTACTCTGTCTACTCTGTCTACTCTGTCTACTCTGTCTACTCTGTCTACTCTGTCTACTCTGTCTACTCTGTCTACTCTGTCTACTCTGTCTACTCTGTCTACTCTGTCTACTCTGTCTACTCTGTCTACTCTGTCTACTCTGTCTACTCTGTCTACTCTGTCTACTCTGTCTACTCTGTCTACTCTGTCTACTCTGTCTACTCTGTCTACTCTGTCTACTCTGTCTACTCTGTCTACTCTGTCTACTCTGTCTACTCTGTCTACTCTGTCTACTCTGTCTACTCTGTCTACTCTGTCTACTCTGTCTACTCTGTCTACTCTGTCTACTCTGTCTACTCTGTCTACTCTGTCTACTCTGTCTACTCTGTCTACTCTGTCTACTCTGTCTACTCTGTCTACTCTGTCTACTCTGTCTACTCTGTCTACTCTGTCTACTCTGTCTACTCTGTCTACTCTGTCTACTCTGTCTACTCTGTCTACTCTGTCTACTCTGTCTACTCTGTCTACTCTGTCTACTCTGTCTACTCTGTCTACTCTGTCTACTCTGTCTACTCTGTCTACTCTGTCTACTCTGTCTACTCTGTCTACTCTGTCTACTCTGTCTACTCTGTCTACTCTGTCTACTCTGTCTACTCTGTCTACTCTGTCTACTCTGTCTACTCTGTCTACTCTGTCTACTCTGTCTACTCTGTCTACTCTGTCTACTCTGTCTACTCTGTCTACTCTGTCTACTCTGTCTACTCTGTCTACTCTGTCTACTCTGTCTACTCTGTCTACTCTGTCTACTCTGTCTACTCTGTCTACTCTGTCTACTCTGTCTACTCTGTCTACTCTGTCTACTCTGTCTACTCTGTCTACTCTGTCTACTCTGTCTACTCTGTCTACTCTGTCTACTCTGTCTACTCTGTCTACTCTGTCTACTCTGTCTACTCTGTCTACTCTGTCTACTCTGTCTACTCTGTCTACTCTGTCTACTCTGTCTACTCTGTCTACTCTGTCTACTCTGTCTACTCTGTCTACTCTGTCTACTCTGTCTACTCTGTCTACTCTGTCTACTCTGTCTACTCTGTCTACTCTGTCTACTCTGTCTACTCTGTCTACTCTGTCTACTCTGTCTACTCTGTCTACTCTGTCTACTCTGTCTACTCTGTCTACTCTGTCTACTCTGTCTACTCTGTCTACTCTGTCTACTCTGTCTACTCTGTCTACTCTGTCTACTCTGTCTACTCTGTCTACTCTGTCTACTCTGTCTACTCTGTCTACTCTGTCTACTCTGTCTACTCTGTCTACTCTGTCTACTCTGTCTACTCTGTCTACTCTGTCTACTCTGTCTACTCTGTCTACTCTGTCTACTCTGTCTACTCTGTCTACTCTGTCTACTCTGTCTACTCTGTCTACTCTGTCTACTCTGTCTACTCTGTCTACTCTGTCTACTCTGTCTACTCTGTCTACTCTGTCTACTCTGTCTACTCTGTCTACTCTGTCTACTCTGTCTACTCTGTCTACTCTGTCTACTCTGTCTACTCTGTCTACTCTGTCTACTCTGTCTACTCTGTCTACTCTGTCTACTCTGTCTACTCTGTCTACTCTGTCTACTCTGTCTACTCTGTCTACTCTGTCTACTCTGTCTACTCTGTCTACTCTGTCTACTCTGTCTACTCTGTCTACTCTGTCTACTCTGTCTACTCTGTCTACTCTGTCTACTCTGTCTACTCTGTCTACTCTGTCTACTCTGTCTACTCTGTCTACTCTGTCTACTCTGTCTACTCTGTCTACTCTGTCTACTCTGTCTACTCTGTCTACTCTGTCTACTCTGTCTACTCTGTCTACTCTGTCTACTCTGTCTACTCTGTCTACTCTGTCTACTCTGTCTACTCTGTCTACTCTGTCTACTCTGTCTACTCTGTCTACTCTGTCTACTCTGTCTACTCTGTCTACTCTGTCTACTCTGTCTACTCTGTCTACTCTGTCTACTCTGTCTACTCTGTCTACTCTGTCTACTCTGTCTACTCTGTCTACTCTGTCTACTCTGTCTACTCTGTCTACTCTGTCTACTCTGTCTACTCTGTCTACTCTGTCTACTCTGTCTACTCTGTCTACTCTGTCTACTCTGTCTACTCTGTCTACTCTGTCTACTCTGTCTACTCTGTCTACTCTGTCTACTCTGTCTACTCTGTCTACTCTGTCTACTCTGTCTACTCTGTCTACTCTGTCTACTCTGTCTACTCTGTCTACTCTGTCTACTCTGTCTACTCTGTCTACTCTGTCTACTCTGTCTACTCTGTCTACTCTGTCTACTCTGTCTACTCTGTCTACTCTGTCTACTCTGTCTACTCTGTCTACTCTGTCTACTCTGTCTACTCTGTCTACTCTGTCTACTCTGTCTACTCTGTCTACTCTGTCTACTCTGTCTACTCTGTCTACTCTGTCTACTCTGTCTACTCTGTCTACTCTGTCTACTCTGTCTACTCTGTCTACTCTGTCTACTCTGTCTACTCTGTCTACTCTGTCTACTCTGTCTACTCTGTCTACTCTGTCTACTCTGTCTACTCTGTCTACTCTGTCTACTCTGTCTACTCTGTCTACTCTGTCTACTCTGTCTACTCTGTCTACTCTGTCTACTCTGTCTACTCTGTCTACTCTGTCTACTCTGTCTACTCTGTCTACTCTGTCTACTCTGTCTACTCTGTCTACTCTGTCTACTCTGTCTACTCTGTCTACTCTGTCTACTCTGTCTACTCTGTCTACTCTGTCTACTCTGTCTACTCTGTCTACTCTGTCTACTCTGTCTACTCTGTCTACTCTGTCTACTCTGTCTACTCTGTCTACTCTGTCTACTCTGTCTACTCTGTCTACTCTGTCTACTCTGTCTACTCTGTCTACTCTGTCTACTCTGTCTACTCTGTCTACTCTGTCTACTCTGTCTACTCTGTCTACTCTGTCTACTCTGTCTACTCTGTCTACTCTGTCTACTCTGTCTACTCTGTCTACTCTGTCTACTCTGTCTACTCTGTCTACTCTGTCTACTCTGTCTACTCTGTCTACTCTGTCTACTCTGTCTACTCTGTCTACTCTGTCTACTCTGTCTACTCTGTCTACTCTGTCTACTCTGTCTACTCTGTCTACTCTGTCTACTCTGTCTACTCTGTCTACTCTGTCTACTCTGTCTACTCTGTCTACTCTGTCTACTCTGTCTACTCTGTCTACTCTGTCTACTCTGTCTACTCTGTCTACTCTGTCTACTCTGTCTACTCTGTCTACTCTGTCTACTCTGTCTACTCTGTCTACTCTGTCTACTCTGTCTACTCTGTCTACTCTGTCTACTCTGTCTACTCTGTCTACTCTGTCTACTCTGTCTACTCTGTCTACTCTGTCTACTCTGTCTACTCTGTCTACTCTGTCTACTCTGTCTACTCTGTCTACTCTGTCTACTCTGTCTACTCTGTCTACTCTGTCTACTCTGTCTACTCTGTCTACTCTGTCTACTCTGTCTACTCTGTCTACTCTGTCTACTCTGTCTACTCTGTCTACTCTGTCTACTCTGTCTACTCTGTCTACTCTGTCTACTCTGTCTACTCTGTCTACTCTGTCTACTCTGTCTACTCTGTCTACTCTGTCTACTCTGTCTACTCTGTCTACTCTGTCTACTCTGTCTACTCTGTCTACTCTGTCTACTCTGTCTACTCTGTCTACTCTGTCTACTCTGTCTACTCTGTCTACTCTGTCTACTCTGTCTACTCTGTCTACTCTGTCTACTCTGTCTACTCTGTCTACTCTGTCTACTCTGTCTACTCTGTCTACTCTGTCTACTCTGTCTACTCTGTCTACTCTGTCTACTCTGTCTACTCTGTCTACTCTGTCTACTCTGTCTACTCTGTCTACTCTGTCTACTCTGTCTACTCTGTCTACTCTGTCTACTCTGTCTACTCTGTCTACTCTGTCTACTCTGTCTACTCTGTCTACTCTGTCTACTCTGTCTACTCTGTCTACTCTGTCTACTCTGTCTACTCTGTCTACTCTGTCTACTCTGTCTACTCTGTCTACTCTGTCTACTCTGTCTACTCTGTCTACTCTGTCTACTCTGTCTACTCTGTCTACTCTGTCTACTCTGTCTACTCTGTCTACTCTGTCTACTCTGTCTACTCTGTCTACTCTGTCTACTCTGTCTACTCTGTCTACTCTGTCTACTCTGTCTACTCTGTCTACTCTGTCTACTCTGTCTACTCTGTCTACTCTGTCTACTCTGTCTACTCTGTCTACTCTGTCTACTCTGTCTACTCTGTCTACTCTGTCTACTCTGTCTACTCTGTCTACTCTGTCTACTCTGTCTACTCTGTCTACTCTGTCTACTCTGTCTACTCTGTCTACTCTGTCTACTCTGTCTACTCTGTCTACTCTGTCTACTCTGTCTACTCTGTCTACTCTGTCTACTCTGTCTACTCTGTCTACTCTGTCTACTCTGTCTACTCTGTCTACTCTGTCTACTCTGTCTACTCTGTCTACTCTGTCTACTCTGTCTACTCTGTCTACTCTGTCTACTCTGTCTACTCTGTCTACTCTGTCTACTCTGTCTACTCTGTCTACTCTGTCTACTCTGTCTACTCTGTCTACTTTGTCCTGTTTGTCATTTCTGTCTTCTCTAACTTTTCTGCTTTAGATTAGTGCTTCTGACTTGTGTATTAAAACTCAAAATGTGTTACCAAGATGTCATTTTCACAATGAAAAATCAAATGAAGGAATACGAGAAAAGTAGGTAGGGTAGCGAAACACTTGGGCAGCGGCCGGTGTTTTGGGCACTCTTCGCTATAACTCATTCAATTCCAAACCAATTGGCTTGAAATTTTGTACATATACAGCTAGATACTATACTTATCTCATCTCGTTCCAAAAAATGTGTCAATTGCTTCAGAATTGGCTGAGTTATAGCAGAAAAGTGCCCAAAATAGGATCCCTGCCGACATGGTCCCACTTCCCTATTGATTCAAATTGGATATGGTAGAAAAAAAGTTACCTTGCATTCGCGAATTGTATTTTTTCTCAACCGTATCAGAATTCGCCACTTTTGTTAAAATTCCAGCAAACAACCCAATTCGAACGTGCACGTCGTCATCTGGATACGATCCTTCTGATGTGTGCTAAGCTGCTAACCAGTTGTTTTAATTAAGTTTCCACATTTTCCTCATAATCCACTGCACCTTCACCTATGTACACTGACCTATCCTTTCATCTCAGTCAGTATGTGGCTTGGGCAGTCAGTGGTAGATGGTAAGCCTGACGTCATCGTCGTTAGTTCAATGTACCACCCTGCCTGGCAAAGCAATTTGCTACATACTTTTAGACATTTCCCCTGTTTTTCATATATGCCAGCTAGCTAGACTTTCACCTGTTGTACATGTCCATTCCATAAAAGGAACCGGCTCCTTTCATTGCCCGAATCTCTGCGAAAGCTGCTGTTCGTAGATTGGCTGGAAGGAGGTAATCCAGGGGGAGAGGAAGTGTAAGGCCCCAGGAGATTAACAAAAGTAGCAATCAGAAGCAGACGACGACATCCAACGGCAATGGCATATCCACCATCTCAACATGACTAGAACGATGTGAAATGTGTGGCATTTGATGGTTGTTGGTCTGTCTGTCTGGCTGGCTGGCCGTCATCATCTCATCATCCGTTTGGCCGTCCTCGCTCTGCCTGGATGTGATGAAATGGGTTGACGGTTTTCGGTGGAATTTTTCGAAACCATTGCAGTGAGTTTCAGAGGATTTTCGACGGGTTTTTAGGTGTTACAGGTACGTTTTTGGAGGTTTCCAAAGGTCTCACATGCGTTACATGGGGTCCATGTGGGTTTCAAAGGGGGTTTCGGAGGCATTTCAGGAAGTTTCAGAGCATTTTCGGCGGGAGTTAGAGGCGTTACGCAGGTGTAGTTTCAGAACATTTTCGGCAGAATTAAGAGGCGTTACGGAAGCGTTACGGAGGTTTTGCAGTGTTTCAAGTGCGTAACATGGGGTTCGAGGGGGTTTAAGGAGGATTTTGGAGGCATTTCAGGCAGTTTCAGAGTATTTTCGGCAGGATTCAGGGGCGTTACGGAAGCATTATAGAGGAGTTTTCGGGGGTTTCGGAGCCACTCAGGTGCGGTACATGAGGTTCGAGGGTGTTTAAGCGGGATTTTAGAAGCATTTCAGGAAGTTTCAGAGCATATTCGGCGAAATTCAGAGGCGTTACGGATGCATTACGAAGGAGTTTTCAGGGGTTTCAGAGGCTCTCAGGTGAGTTACATGCGGTTCGAGGGGGTTAAGGGGGATTTGTAGGCATTGAAGGAAGTTTCAGAGCATGTTCGGCGGAATTCAGAGGCAACTGAGGAGTTTTCAGGGGTTTCGGACTGTCATAGGTGCGTCATATGGTGTCCGAGGGGGTTTCAGGGGAATCTTGGAGGCAGTTCAAGAAGTTTCAGAGGATTTTTAGAGACCACATCACAACATTTTTTGAAACGCTCCTGAAATACAATCAAATGGTAGCTGTTCTTGAAACCCCCTTACACGACCCTGACCTAAAATACCTCGAAACGCCCCTGAAACCTCCGTAATCCCATTGAAACGCCCTTGAAATCATCATATTCAATTTGAAATGCCTTTGAAACCCCTTTGGATTACACGTTAATAAAAATAAAAAGTTACAAAAAAAAAACACTTTGGACGTCTTTAATAGGGTCCAGAAACACCTCGAAACGCACCTGAAAATCTCTTGAACCGCCCCTGAAATGCAATCAAACGCCCCTGAAACCTCGAGAAACGCCCATAAAATGTTCTTAAAACACCCTGAAAATCTCTTAAATGACTCTAAAATTACTCTGAAACCCCTTTCAACGCCCTTCAAAGGCTCCTCAGATCCCTTGAATTGCACTGAAAGCCCCTTGAAATGTCCATTAAACTCCCATTACACTATCGAAATTATGGGGATTTCACGTAATTCCAATGAAACGCTAACTTAAAAATTCTTACTTCTGCTAGGATGCATGAAGAATTCCTTCAGAAATTCACTGATTCCATCATAGATCATTCCATCTTGATTTTACCAGTGCTTTTTGAGAGGATTCCTTTAGGTATTTCTCCAGGGATTCCCAAAGGAATTTCACCAGAGATTCCTTCAGAGAATTTTTCAGGGATTCCTCCATATATTCCTTCAAGAGTTTCGCAATAGATTTCCTCTAATAGTTTCATCTAGAATAATTCGAAGTGTTTCTGCAGGAATTTCTTCCAGGGATTCCTTCAGAAGTTCTACCACAGATTATTCCAGGAATCCCTTCAAAAATTTCTGCAAAAAAAACAGGAGATCATCTAACGATGCCTTAAATATTTTACCCAGAAATAACTGCAGACATGGATTCCTTCAGATTTTTTTTCAGGGTTTCCTACAGAAATTCTTCCAGAAATATGCTAAGAAATCTCTCCTGGGATTTCCAAAGCAATCATTCACAAGATTGCTTCCGGGTTTTTTTTTCTGGGGTTTCTTAAGGAATTCTTCCAAGTATTCCTACAAAAGTGTATCCAAGAATTTCTCCAGAGATTTCATTACGAATTCTTCTGGAATTCACTCGGAAGATCCTTCTGGTGTTCTTTCAGGAAGTGCTAATGGATAATTAAAAAAAATCCTCCAAGGATTTCTCCAGGAACTCTTCTTGGGATTCTTTCGGAAACTCCTCCTGCTATTCATTCAGGAACTTCTCAAGGACTTCATCCAGGAATTGTTTAGGGATTGGCTTAGGAATTCCAATTGGGATTGCTCTAGAGATTCCCTCCTGGGGTTTCTACAGGAATTCTTCCAGGAGTTCCTTTACGAACTTTTCTTGAGATTCCTTCAGGATTTTTTCAAGAGTTCCTACTGCGATTTCTTCAGGACTCTTTCCTGGAATTTATCATGGAATTTATCTTGGGATTCCTTCAGGAATAACTCCTGGAATTTAATCAGAAATTCTTCCTGGGATTTCTCCTGGATTTTCTCTAGGTATTTCTTCAGGAACGCCAGGGATTCCTCCAGAGATTATTAAATAGATTCCCGCAGAAACTCCTTTAAAGATTTTTCTTGGATTTGCTCCAGTGATTCCTCAAGAAAATCCTCCAGGGAGTTCTCCAAAAATTCCTCTTGAAATTTCTCCTAGAAGTACTCTACGAATTTCTCAAGGCATTTCTCCAGGACTTCCTCGAGTTATTCCTCCCATTCCTCTAAAGATTTCTCCAGAAATTTCTCTATGAATTACTCTAGAAATTCCTCCAGGAATTCCTCTGGAAATTTCTCGAAGCATTCCTCCAGTATACCTGCGAGTATTCCTCCAGAAGTTCCTCGAGGAGTTACTCTAGGAATTTCTCCAGAGATTTCTTCAGGGATTCTCCCAGGAATTGCTTGAAGGATTCATTAAGGAATTCCTCAAGGGATACTATCAGGAATTTCTTCAGGGATTACTCCAGGAATTTCTTCAAGGATTCCTTCAGGAATTCCTCCAGAAATTCACTAGGAATTCCTCCAGGTATTCTTAACCCTTCAGGAAGCGCGTCGTTGTAAAATGTACAACACCACCAAAAAACCTCACTCGTCGTATGCGGCGCCGGCACGGTGCAGTTTTGGGCTCAAAAGGGCGCGCGTCCTAAAAGGTTAAAGAGATTTCTTCGGAAATTTCTCCAGGGACTTCTCCTAGAATTCCTCTAGGGATTTTTCCAGGAATTGTTCTAAAATTTCTCCAGGGTCTCCGTCCGAAATTCTTCCAGATATTCTTTCAAGAATTTCTCTAGGGATTCCCACAGGAGCTCTTCCAGGAATTCCTACAAGAATTCTCTCCGTGATTCCTCTAAGAATTCTTGCAAGAATTCTGCCAGGAATTTGTCCAGATATTTTTCTAGGAATTCTTTTTGGCATTCTTCCAAAAATTTTTCCAACCATTCTTCCGGGGTTTTATCCAGGAATTCCTCCACAGACTCCTCCAGGAATTCTTCCTAGAATTCGTTCAGGAATCATATCAGGAATTCCAACAGAAAAAAGAATTTCCGCAGGAAATCTTCCAGATATTCTTTCAGAAATTCATTCAGATATTCCCTCCAGAAGTTGCTAAGGATTTCTTCCAGGAATTTCTCCTTTTGAGATTACTCCAGGAATTCTTTCGGGAATTACTCCGAGAATTTATACTGCGATATCTCCAGGAATTCCTCTAGGGATCCCTCCAAGCATTCCTCCGGCCGTTCTTCTGAGCATTCCTCTATTTTGACACAGTTGAGACAACACGCCAAGATGAAGAAAATGAATCTATACTTGAGTTCTGCTTCTCATTGTCCTCAACTTATCGTTTTTTGTCTCACAAGTGTAACACTCTGATAGAATCTTAGCCACTCTGAATAATTCCTTGTATCCTTTATTATACCAATGTTACACCTGCACAATCTCTATGAATTAAAATCAACGAAAAGCTTGACACAGCATTAACGTTCAGCGCCGATTACGACCAACAATTCTCTTTTGAAACTTCTCATCCCTTTTTCGCCGACCACTTACAATAATTCGCTCCACATTGTCTAGCTGCGAAAACTTTTCCGACAATCATCAACATGTGGTGGTGATCTCCCTTAGTCGGAAAAATATCGCCCCGACACAAAAGTAGTTTCATTATTCTGTCTTCGTCATCCTCCTGCCTGATGGCTCTGGCTGGCAATCTTGATCCCAAGAGCGTCACTTTCCTCCGTGTTGGCCCAAAACTTATCTACGATGACTGACGAGAGCTAGCTGCAAAACAACAGCTCAGTCTCAGAACTACACTTGAACACCTCCCGTCGTCGTCTTCGCTGGGTGCCATTTATGTGTATGGGTGGTGGTGACTGGTGGTGGTGCTTGGGGATCAACCAGCAAACGAGTTTGGCCCCATTTCCATTTCCATTACCGCAAGCTGTTCGAGGGAGATGTCAAAACACGGCGAATCGTCCTCCTGTTCTGACGGACTGAGCGACTGACTGACTGACTGCCTAACTGTTGAAGATGGTGACGACGACGCGACGGGGACGAATACGACAAGGAGAAAATGATGGTGATGAATGTGATAAAAGACGAAAAGTTTGTTTACCAGTTCTTCGAGTTGGAGTCGAGTTATGGTGGGCAGATTAAGGTTCCTTCCTCCTTGTGAACTTTGGCCACTTGAATGCCTCCACCCAACACGCTAAATGGCTATGAAACGACGACGGGTAGGTAAGTAGTAGCATTGGGCAAGTTTGGCTGAGACATCGATTTTTGTGAATCGATTCGAATCGGACCAGCAGAATCGATTCACCGATTTAATCGGATGCTTTGAATCGATGTTTTCACATCGATTCGATATTATAAAATGTTGCAAAACCATAAAATGAACCGTTTGCAGCATGGAGTACAAGTTCATGTGATGATTTATTTTATATCAAAAATTGAGATTGTACATGTGGAATTGTGTGGAGGAATTCCTGGATGAATCCCTGGAGGAACTCCTTAAGAAATTCCTGGATGCATCCCTGCAGGAAACCCTTAAGTAACCCTGAAGGAATTCTAAGAGAATTTCCTAGAGGACTCCCTGGAGAAATTCTTGAATGAATGCCTGGAGCATATTCTGGAAAAAAATCTTGAAAGAATCTATTGATGAACTCCTGGAGGAATCCCTGGAGGAAATTTGGGAGGAATCCCTGGAGAAGAAACAACTCGAGAATTCCTGGAAGAATCCTTAGAGAAATTTATGGGAAAAATCTTGGAAGAAATCCTGGAGGACTTTTTGGTAATGCCTGGAGGATCTTTTGGGCATATTCCTGGTGGAATCCCAGGTGGAACTCCTGGAGAATTCCCTAGAGGAATTCTTGAAGAAATCCCTGAATGAATCTTTGGAGGAATTCTGGGAGGAATTCCTGAAGAAATTTCTGAAGAAACTCCTACAGGAATTCCCCGAGAGTTGTTTCTGGAGGAATTCCTAGAGAAATTCCTAGAGGAGGTCCCAGAGGAATTCCTGGAGGAAACCCTGGAAGAAATCCCGGAAGAATGCCTGAAAATTCCTAGAGGAATTCCTGTAGAAATTCCTGAAAGAATTTATGAAGGAATCCATGGAGGATTCCGTGGGGAAATTCCTGGGAGAATTGTTGTAAAAATTTCCGAAGGAATTCCTGGAAGAATTCCTGGAGGAATTCCTGAAGAGATTCTTGGGGAAATACCTGGGGTAATCCCTGGAGAAATTCTTGGTGGAATTTCCGGAGGAGTCCCAGGAGAAATGCCTGGATGAAATTCTGGAGGAATGCTTGAAGGAATATCTAGTATAATTCCTGAATAAATTCCGGGAGGAATTCCTTGGGGCATTTCTGACGGAATCCCTGGAAGATTTTTTGGATAAATGTCTGGAGAAAATTCCGTATGCATTGTGGAGGCATTCCTAAAGGCATTCTTGGAGGGATGCAAACCCAAGAAGAATTCCTGAAGGAATGCCTGGAGGAACCATTGGAGACATGCGTGTAGGAATTCCTGGAGAAATCTCTAGATAAATTCTTTGAAAAATCTCTAGAGGTATTTCTGGAGGAATTCCTGTATACATTCCATGAGGTATCTCTGGAGGAATCTTTAGAGAAGTCCCTGGCGGAATTCCTGGAGGATTTCCTTGAAGAACTACTGGAGCAGGAGGAATTCCTGGAGGAATCTCTAGAGGAATTCCTTGAGGTATGTATCTTAGGAGGATCTGTAGGAATCACTGGAGGAATTCCTAGAGGAATCCCTAGAGAAATTGCTACAGGATTCCCGAACGAATCCCTGTAAGAATTTATAGAGAAATCCATGTACGAATTCCCAGAGGAATCCTGAAGAAATTTCTGGAGGAATCCCTTGACTAATTCTTGGAGGAATCCCAGGAAGAATTCCTGAAGAAATCCAAAGATCAATTTCTGCAGGACTTATAAAATGAGTTTCGGAAGAAATCCCAGGAGGAAGTAATGAAGACGTCGCTGAAATTCCAAAGGAAATCCTGAAAGAATCCCAGAAAGAGTACGCAGAGGAACTTTTGGAGCAATTATGAGAAACCCCAGGAGGAAGCTTGAAAACAATCCTAGAGGGATTTGAAGAAATTCATGTCTGAAGTAATTTCTGGAGGAATTATTGAAGGAATACTTGGATGAATTCTGGAAGGAATATATGTAGAAATCCTTGATGGAATATCTGCAGAAATACCTTAAAGGATCTCTGGAGAAATTCCTGAAGGAAACCCTGAAAACAGCACTAGATCAATCATTGGAGGAACCTTTAAAGATATTCCAGAACAAATACCCGAAGAAATGTCTGGTGCAATTCCTAGATGAATTCTTAGAGGAATCTCTGCAAGAATTCAAGATGGTATCACTACAGCAAGTTGTGGAAACGTTTGTGGAGGAATTGTCCATACTCATATATAGTTTACGAAACTACCCAGCCAACCACATATCGTAAATCATTGTGTGGAAAAAATCGTATATTTTCATATATTGAATCAGAATTGTATAATAATATGTATATTTGTTGACAATGAATGCGTAAAATTGCAATTCATGCCAAATTAAATTTCAATTGCGATTTTGTTTCATATAGTCGTCTCCAATCATAAAAGGTGCGAGATACTATCGGTAGGATCGCACAGAATCGGATGGAATCGTGAAAAAAATATACATTCTTAGTGTCAAGCTGCAAGTTCGCTAGCATCGTATATATAATTTCTTTGAATCGTGGAAATCTTCGCTTCACATCCTATATGAATCTGCTAAATCGAGCTTGCTACCTAAAGGTATGAT
This sequence comes from Aedes albopictus, assembly GCF_035046485.1. Taxonomy (NCBI): domain Eukaryota; kingdom Metazoa; phylum Arthropoda; class Insecta; order Diptera; family Culicidae; genus Aedes; species Aedes albopictus. The sequence goes on along the minus strand of NC_085136.1, from coordinate 81,937,075 downwards.
GAAAATCGGTGAAATCGTATACAACTATAACAATGTTGTATATTGATCGCTTGCGTCACATTTGCGTCGTATACGAAGTGAATGAAATCGTAGAAATCGTATATTCATTTTTACAGTCGCATATGATTGTTACTGCACTTTTAATAGTCGAATCTTAATCTCGGAAATCGTAAATGGTTTTGTTTACATATTTGTATGATGGAGAAAAAGAAAAAAATCATCACAAATTTGAATTTTTGTTGTTGTTGACACATTCCAACCATGGTAGCAATAATTTCAACCAAATATATAGGTTTTCATACTAGCAGATGACTTACAATATGTGATGTATAGATTCCAAAAACGATGTGAATTCCGGGCCTCTTGCACGACACCACTTTTGGTGCCAACCAATGCACAACAACAACGCTCCCACCACAACTCTCGCACCGTATCATGCTAATTTTTATTCCTTTCGTGCCATTCACTTTGAACTCTCTATTTTCAACTTGGCAATATAGCCAATAGAGATAACGCGCAGTTCTCAATCAAAGGACCTAAGTTCGATTCCCACTGAACACCATTTGTTTTTTTTTTTAATTGTAAATCTTGAGTCGTATATTGGTACTCTCAATCGTAATAAGATCATGCATAATCGTATATTTAGACGGATAAAATCGGCGAAATCGTAGAATTTTTTCGAGAAATCGTAAATTATATTGGATGGAATCGCAGAAATCGTATATATGTTTCGATATGGCCTCCACTTTGGTATGCATATGCCTGTTTCGTGCATTGCATACGATTTCTTTGGTGCTATATATGTGTGACTATATCACTTGCAATTTCGATATAGCCAGCAAATTGCTGGCTGGGTAGAAACAAATCTAAAACAGTCATTTTGATTCCTCAAAACTGCAATGCATATTTGCATATTGTGGCTTCCATTCAGAAAAAAAATCTTAGCTGCGCCAATGGTTTTACGACTCTGTGTCGAAAATTGATATAACGTTGAGACAATGCATTCTGAAGAAAAATGAAAATTTAATATTTTTGAATCGATAGAAAAATCGAATGTAAAATATCGATTTGTTCGATTTTGTGGGGCTTCAACATCGATTCAAAAAATCGATTAATCAAAACACAAACATCGATGTTGCGAACATCGATTTAAAATTGCCCAACGCTAGTAAGTAGGCGCTTGGCGTATGGTGGCCTCTAGCTATGCTGAGTGACTAGAGTGGCCAAAAATTGATAAAATCTGGAATATTAAAATCTCAAACACCTAGACGACAAGCAGTCGCAGTAGGTTACACGCATCATATCGCATAAAGTATTATTTGAAGTCACTGTAGCGTATGATGTATGAGACAAAGGAGTTTTCTATTTTTTTTGTGTGCCCATACACGTTTACAAAGAAACTCTGTAATACTGGGCGTCCTTCAGGGGTTCCGTCAGAAATTCCTCCAAATAAAATAAACAGTTCAAGAATTCTTTCAAAAAATCGTCCTGGAATTTCTTTACAAGATTATTCAAGGGATATGGTATACCCTACTAATTCCCAAGAAATTCCTTTAATAAATCTTTCATAAACTCATTCGGATATGTACTTCTAGGAATTTAATTTCTTGAAGAGATTAATTCACATCCCAAGCAACACACATGCTATATAATAGTTACGACAGCGCAAGTTTTGGTTGTATAGAAGTTTATTTTACGTTATTTCAACACAATGTTAGAATTACGTCAAATAAACTTATATACAACCAAAACCTGCGCTGTCGTAACTCTATTATAACATGTGTGTTGCTTGGGATATTACACATATTCCTCCAACATTTCTCAAAAGATTATTTTAGGGAATCCTACATTAATTGCTTCAGAAAATACTCCATGAATTTCTCAAGAAATCATTGAGAGCTCCCTCCGAAATTTATTGAAAGATTAATTTAGAAAATCATGCATGAAAAATCTCAAAAAAAAACATCCATGGTTTCTTGAAAAAATCTTCCAAGCATTTAAGAAAAATGTGCAGGGAATCTTCTGGAGGATTTTAAGAAACTCTGCTCCTACGAAAACTCTTTTAGGGATTACTTTAGGAAGTTCATATCTCCCTAATTTCTAGGGATCTTTACAGAAGCTTATCTATTTTTTTTTTCAGAAATACTACCACAGATCGCTTCAGAAATACTTCCAGAAAATCCTCCAAAAGTTTATTGAAATATTCCTCCAGGTTTTTTTCCATGAAATTCCGCAAACGGTGATCCAACAAGTTACAAGTTCTTTATCCAAGATGTTCTTAAAAGAATCTTCCTGCGATTCTTTCAAGAATTGCCCTGGATTTTCTTCAGATCATCTTCTAGAGATTCATGCAAGAGCATTTCCCAAGATTCTACGGGAATTCTGCCGAAGAATTTCTCAGAAACTTCATCAGGGATTTTTTCAGAAATTTCCGTTTGGATGTCTTCTGACATTTCTTTAGGTATTTGCTTGAAAATATCTCCAGAGACTTCCTTGGAGTTTTGGGGATTTCAGCAAGGGATTTCTTTAAAAGTTTTTTCATGAAGTTTTCTAGAAATTCCTCTTGAAATGTCTTTTAAATTCGTAAAGAGTTTCCTTCGGAAATTCTTAATCGCTTAGTAGTAGTTATCTCTATAAACATTCCTTGAGAAACTCCTTCCTGGATTCTGTTGTTCCGCAGGAAATATATCTTGGGATTTCTTCAGAAACTCCTGCAGGAAGTATTCCTCTAGGATGTTTTTAAAGAAATTCTTCCAGATATTGTATAAAAATAATTGGAGTAATCCTTGAGAGAAGCTCTGAAGGAATTTCTAAAGAAATCTCTAAAGGATCGTCTGGAGGAATATCTTGAAAAAAAAAGCTTCTGGTATAGTTTATTATGTTTGACTCTTTTACAGCCCGAGGCTGGTTCATCCCCACGCTCTGGTATACCTTTGGAGATTTCCAGAAAAAACTCTTTTACATTTTTTGCAGGATTCGTGGGCAAACTTCCTGAAACAATTCCTGCCTGAGAGAACACATGAAAGACTCATGAGAAATTATGGGAGAGATTTACGGAGATATCTTCAATGACAAGGTATTTGGAGTACATAGGTCGAATATTCGCAAAAATCGTTCAACAAATATGGCTGAAAATGCAACATGATGGTTGTTCCATTATTGTCAACATCGTGATGCATTTTCAACCAAATCCGTTCAACTTTTTCTCAAAAGGGTGCTCTGGAAAATTTGAGCTGTGTACTTCAAACACTTTATCCTTTTCTTATCTGTTTTAACGAGATGTTTAGCTCTAGGCTAGTTCATCTCGGTGATACCTTTTCCTCATCCGTGTTCTAAAGCAAACCCTCAAAAATATCTGCAAAATCTCTGCATAAATTGCAGACAAAGATGCTGATGAAGTTCCAAGAGCCCTGGAGTAATTTTTGAAAGAACCCTTTGAGGAACTACTGGAGATATCTCTAGGAAAATTCATAAAAGAAATTCTGGTACAAAACTTTGAGGATTGTTTAGAGAAACCACTACGAAATAAAAGTTTTGAAGGAAGCTCTGAAAGAATTCGTGGAAAAACTGTAGAACCCTTTGCAGGTATTCATGGTAGAATAGAGTAACATTCGAAGGAACTACTGAGATAATCTTTGGAGAAGTTTTTGAAGCATCACCGAAAAAACAATCTAGAAAAAACCTGAAGAGTGGTCTTAATGAATCCTAAGCAATACCTGGAGGAACCTCTAAAGAAATCCCTGGAGAAACATTTAGAAGAATCTCTTGAAAACTTTCTAGAGGCGTTTCTAAATAAATGCCTATGATAGTTCCTGATTATATGGAGTAATACCTGCAGGAAACTCTGGGGAGACTCAAACAATGATTTCTGAAAGAGCTGCTGATAAAATGTTTGAATTTCAAAGGAAACCTCTATAGGGATTTCTGAAATAATTGAACACTCGGAAAAATTCTTAAATTGTTGAGAAATTTCCAAAAGAATTCCTAGAGAATTTCCAAAGAAAAACTCATGGAGCAATTCCGTCAGAGATACACAAATACATGAAGGAATACATACACTTCTGTAGCAATCCTTGAAGGATTTTTTAAGAATCTCTGAAGCAATCCCAAATCGAATTTCTGAACCCAAGTAACAAGTGATCAATTATGTTTACAGATGTTTTTAAGAACCGTTATAAAACCCTATGCCTTTTATTTTTGTTTATGATGGTGCTAAGAACCCCTCCTAGTATATTTTCCTGAAAAAAAGTTACTTTAGAAGAAACTATTCGCTAAAAGTTTCAAAGGGAGTATTTTGAGAAATTTTTCAAAAAAAAATCTTGAAGAAGAACTAAATCAATATCCTGGAGAAATTCCTGCAAGATCCTCAAGAGAAATTTCCAAAGGAATATATGGGCAGAACCCAAGTAACCACAGTGCTGAAGCCTTATTGCATGCAGATATACGGTGTATTCAGTGCAATTATTACTTTACATGTAAGTTTACATGTAAGTTCGGTTGATTTAAAGTGGAAGTGGGTAATTATAGAATCACATTAGGATTATACTGGTATCTTGAAGCAGTCACATAATTTCCCATTTCCACGTTAAATCAACTTTAAGTTTGCATGTAAAGTAATGATTTCTCTAAGTACACCGTATATCTGCATGCAATAAGGCTTCAGCACCGTGGTTACTTGGGGAATGCATTCTAGAGGGGTACTTGGAAGAATCTTTGGAGATTTTCTTGCTACTAAATCCTGTGAAAAAATCTTTCTACAAAATTTTGGAACAAAATAAAGGTAAATCCTAAAAGAATCTCTACATAAATTTCTGGCGGTGTTCTTGGAAGTAATTGTGGAGACCGTTCTAAAGAAGTACATGAGAAGCAATACATTGTAAAAGAATTCTCGGAGAAATCTTTTTAAGAATTCTTGATGCATACCCCTTTCGCGATAATTACAAAAAAAAATCAGTAAGAAATTTAATGGAGGGATTTCTGATTCCCATAGTCGATACTATTCCCTCCGACTTATTCTGATGTATGGAGCAAATTGTGAAAATGTCATTAAAGTTTATCGTGTGTTGCGGTTGTTATTTATTCTGCTGTCCACCGTCTGTCCTTTTAAGTATAGTATCCTGAACGCAATAATAGTGTAATGCTATCGACTTGGATAGTTGAACGGATTAGTACCAGGTGTTGCAAAGAAAGTTGCAAATCTTAACGTAGATTCCATAATTGTTGATTATATGGAATCTACGTTAAGATTTGCAACTTTCTTTGCAACACCTGGTACTAATCCGTTCAACTATCCAAGTCGATAGCATTACACGCGATATTTGCTATCGACACAAACCTACTGTAAAGGCATAACAAACCGTTCGACGGGCTAAAACAACGCTTCTATTGTCTCTTCTTGCTGCCTATTCACTCTTCGTGTGTGAGTCATCTGAAGCCGAAGAGAAGATTATTAGGGTTCGCAATACCTTAATTACCGCAACATGAGTTTGGGGCGTTGTCACGAATGCAATTTCCAAATCAGCAGCAGGGATCTAGTCGTCACGTGCAGTGGTTTTTGTAAAAATGATCATCAATTTCATGCTGTCTGCGTTGGACTATCGGTTGATGAAGGGCTCGCATGTAACCACCCAAATATATACTATGGATTTGTAATCCATGCCGAGGAAAGCTGGTAAAGCGATCCCGTACGATTCCAGCCGCTTTTGATCAGCCTGATAATGAAGCAATCATATCCATTAATGAAAAGATCTTTAAAATGCAACAATCGATTGATGACTTGGCGCAACATTTTAATGGTTATGGTGAGGCATCAAAAGCAATAGAACAGCCTGAGGACTTAGGTAATCTACAAGCAATTGGACACTCATCGCCGCTGACGTCGACCAAGCTAGATGCGAGCGAAAATTCTCAACAGAATGCAGACTGTTCATTGTTTGTGTCCAACGTTGCCAATGATGTTACTAACGACGAAGTGTTACAAATGGTGAATGAAACTATAGGATTGGATGACGTTATTTCCGTAAAATGTCTCGTACCACCTTGGAAAGACAAATCATCGTTGGACTACATTTCCTTCAAAGTTGTCTTCAAACTCAATCAACGCGATCCGGATTTGAAAGTATTCAATTGGCCGAAAGGAATACGCTGTCGGGAATTCATAGACCGTTCAAATGAAACATGGCGCCCAGCTCGAGGAATAGTTTAATTTATTTGTAATGTAAACGTTTCAGTGTCGATTGCAATGTTGTTTTGTTATATGTATTCTTCTGTTATTTGTATTTTTTTTTAACATCATTGGGGCTGCAAAAGCCTGTTGATGTATTACCAACAATAAACAATAAATTTATATAAGCATCAGGTATCAGAAGGCCGGCTCCAGAGGCACGTTATCCTCCATTTGGGGCATTTGTGCCATCGCCAAAATAATAGCCTATTTCATCATCTACCTGAGGGGAAAGGAAGGAAATAAGGATAGGGATGGGGATAAGGACAGGTAGGGAAATAGGAAAAGTACCCTGGAAGAGGATACTAACGCATAAGCGTACCACAATGGGTTCAAACAGCGCCCTGAAAAGGGCACTGTAAAAACGCATAAAGCGAAAGAGAGCCTATAGCTCTTTACCACAGCGGGATAAGAACAACAGAATATCCTGAATATTCAGGTCTCTGAAGTCAGTTTCACTTGTTTACCGAATATTCGGAAACGGAGTTGCAAAAACTGGACAGTTACATATCAAATTTTACGAATTTCCATAATCGGATTCACAGCTATCACATGCAAATGAATCAGCTTGCTGAATATTTGCCATGTGATAGCTGAGTCGGCAGTGGCCAGTCAATGCTTTGACCAGAATGCTGAAATACTGCTTTGACAGATTTGTAAGATACTTCGCCACCCTTGGAGATGGCTCAGTACAATACAATTTGGTTTGAGGACATGACTCCAAACTATTCCAGTATTGTCTGTGTTGGGTAGCAGCCCAGGTGTGAATCTGAAGGTTTACCCAACACTTCGATATCGGAATAGCTGGCTCAGGGCCAATAAAGTCATGTGATGCTCCAGTGCGAGCTAACCCATCAGCCAATTCATTTCCAGCGATAAAAGAATGGCCAGGCACCCATACAAGGTGAACAGCGTTTGCTGAATTCAGCTCCTCGATTTGAGTTCGACAAGCGATAACTATCTTCGACCTGGAGTTGGCCGAAACAAGTGCATTAATAGCAGCCTGTCTATCTGAACAGAAGTATATTACCTTGCTCATTACGTGTTGCTGAAGTGCTGATTGCACTCCGCACATAAGAGCAAAGATTTCGGCCTGAAAAACGGTGCAGTGTCTACCAAGTGAGTAAGACAGATACAGCCTTAGCTCACGAGAATAGACACCAGCACCTGCTCGACCTTCGAGAAGGGAGCCATATTGGCGACACCAACCCTCAACTACCTGAAGGGCGCTTTGCATCAGGTCGAAAAGGGTGCTGATGCACATACCAACTAACAATGTTAGGTAATCGTCGGCAAAACCATAAGTAGGAAAACCGCTATTATTGAGTTGCCTCAATAGCGTATTTGCTACGAGATTCCACAAAAGCGGTGACAAGACTCCCTCTTGGGGCATCCACAAACACTCAATTTCCTAATCCCTGCTAGACGCAATGTCGAGAAGAGATATCGGTTTTTGAGCATTTGGTGAATCCAATTGGAAATCATTGGAGATATACCATGACTCCGTGCGGCTTCCAATATGACATCGAAAGGCACATTGTCAAAGGCACCCTCGATATCTAAGAAAACACCCAAACAAGATTGCTTTTGAGCGAATGCTTTCTCGATATCGTTAACAACCTTGTGTAAAAGAGTCACAGTGGACTTACCAGATTGGTAGGCATGTTGGTTCACATGAAGAGGCATATTCTGATGTATGAAGTAAATTTATATAAGCATACAAAAAAGCTCATATAAATGTACGACTCATATAATAATAATAGTTAGAAATCATATTATAATATTTATTACGACGAACATACAATGCACACAAACAATGGCAACATCTTTATTGTGCCATGTCGTCTCCGAAATGACCAGTTCTATCCGGAAGGAATAACACGGCCAGCACGCGGTAGTTAGGTACAGGTACCAACTGGGCCATAAAATGTTCCTCGTTACGCGGAGATTCATTTCTCCCCGGGTGCACGATGGTGGTGGAGCTTTTAACATGACCACAATCTTCCTTCTGGATTCGAAGAAACTCGCGCGGGAAACATCAAGCACAGCAGCTACAACTCGTTTGCTCGACAAGCCCATTAGGGGCTGTCCATAAACCACGTGGTCATGAGGGGGGGGGTTCGGCCTATGACCATTTTGTATGGACAAATAAAAAATTTTGTATGGACAAATGACCACGCGGGGGGGGGGGGGGGTTGAAAAGTCCCAAAAAAATGACCACGTGGTTTATGGACAGCCCCTTAAAGTTGTTCGTTATCTTGACCGAGGCGGAAGGCGGTCGGTGCTACTGACTTTTGCCGTTTTATTTCAATTTCCTTGTTACTTTCCGTATGCCAGAATGCTGTCCCCCACAAAGTACAAGGCATTCTCATCCACTCTCTCCCTGAACTCACACAAGATGTACGTTCGTTTTGGTGTAAGTGATAAAACTGGAAAATGTTTTGGCGGTCACGTTGGAGGAAGCTTGTACCAACCACGTACTTGTCTCGTGAAGTCGTGACGACCAACCGGGCGGAGCCCGGAAACATTGGAGCCGGCGTCTTAAAGCTCTCAAGCATGACCATGTAGGAGTATTATCCTTCTGCGGGCAGGAATGCAACACTACAAAGCATAACATTTTCTCTCGCGTCCGGTGCTGCTGAGTGTCAAACAACAGCAGTTATGAGCTGTGAATGTGGTTAGGGTGTTGGGTTGGGTGGTACTGTACCATGTAGAGGACAAGAAAGAAAGAATTTGTGGAGGATTTAAAGCGTGTCACAGGACAAATATGACCTGCATATTTTGTGTGGGTGCCATGCTTTGCTATGAAAATATGATGGCGAAGCAGGTTTTCAGCCATTGGGTCGTTTTGTTGCACCATAAAATCTTGATGGTAATCTGCGGAAAGTTTAGTGAGTGTTCAGGATGCTCGACGTTGCAGGGATTATTTCCCAAAGATGTGAGTGATCGAAACAGTTGCAACAATGTCAGGTCGACTATTCATGGCCACATACATCACATAATGCTTTCTCCTCCTTTGTCTGCAGGTGCCCAGGATAAAACTGTATGTTATGTGGTTTCGCATCTTCTAATCCTAAACTGGTCAGCATTTCACGAATGTACGCTGCTTAATTTTGGGCAAAAAAGTCTTCAGCGCGGTTAACTTTGATTCCAAAGAAGCGCTTATAATGTCCCCTAACAACGTTGCTTAGAAATTAAGGTTCAATTCCTTGCCACCAATCGAGCTTCATATCTTATACAGATAAATAATTAGTATTACACGTCATGTAAACTTCGGTTTAGTCATGTAAACTTAGTGTTATGATGGTTTACATGATATATCATGTAAATTTGTGTTATGTGTCATGTAAATACACAGTCATGCTGAATTACATGACATGTAATGGAAATGTACAAGATATTTTATGACTTTTCCATTATATGTCATGTAAACTTCGGTGATATCCTACGCTCCAATCATGTGCATCATATTATGTTCCTCTTGAATATCCAGCGGCAGCCGATTGTTTTCTTCTCAGCTGATAATGTACAATGGGTAAAAAAGGTATAAACCGCGAATAAATTCTCTGCCAGGAGGGGATGGATTCGAATGAATTTTTGACACAAACATCAAAAATCAGTTTCAGATATGAAGGGTGTCATACGCCACACGATGCTGGAAATCAGTGTATCGGACCCGTTTACCCAATTCTCTCTCTCTCTCTCTCTCTCTCTCTCTCTCTCTCTCTCTCTCTCTCTCTCTCTCTCTCTCTCTCTCTCTCTCTCTCTCTCTCTCTCTCTCTCTCTCTCTCTCTCTCTCTCTCTCTCTCTCTCTCTCTCTCTCTCTCTCTCTCTCTCTCTCTCTCTCTCTTTTTTTTTTTTTTTTTACCTTTTTGGAAAAATCCTCGAGTGCAAAACAAAAAATATTTATTTCATTCGTGTTTCCATAGTATCGAATGGAGCTGGCTTACCTCACGGCATTGAAAATTGATATACCTTCAAATAACCCCGATGTCCCCTATTTCTTTAAACTTTCACATGCATCTCCGCCCGGAGTGGAACGTAATCAATAAGAGCAGGTTCAATCTTCTG